>NC_054497.1:3852500-3960000 GCF_017639515.1 Carcharodon carcharias | reverse complement strand
CTTAAAAACATACAGGCATATGGGATCGATTGCAACATAAATCTCACTTTGGAGAGCCAAAGCCTATTAAAAACTATTCAACTTAGGCTGCCACAGTTTAGGATAACTTTGGAATTTGCTACTGTGAGATTATTCATCACACAGGAAATATTGTATCCTTGTTACAGGAGTGTCTGATTACAAAAAGGCATTCAATACTTTGGAAGGCATGGGATAAAAGGAGTAAAAATGAAAGGCTCGCATTTACATGGCAACTATCGGATGCCTTAAAGTGCTTTTCTTTTCATTATTCTTCCATGGGACATGGGCATTGCTGACAAAGCCAGCATTTGTTACCCATCCCTAACTGCCCTTCAAGAAAGAAGGAGCAGCCTTACTGAATAAAACTGAGTGGCTTGCTAGGTCACCATAGAGTCAACCACATTGCTGTGACTCCGCAGTTACATGGGAAGCCAGACTGGGTGAGGGTGGCAGATTTCCTTCTGTAAAGACTTGACCTACCGGACAGGTTTCTACCTGAAACAGATAACTTTATTACAGAGAGCTCTTTCACGCTTGAACCAGGTCCTCCACTAGAAAGCCACGCCCAATGGATTACCGGCATTTCGGGCTCATTCGTCAGAGTCTACAAGAACAATCACGTGACCCTCCTAATAGGCAGTAGGAAAAAGCTATACCTTCAATCACTACATCTCCTCCTCTTTAGTTTTTTTTTTACATTTCCTATTCACAAAGAATATTTTAATCCACAACATATTCATATTTACAAGACAGGTGATTGAAGATGAAGTCTATTTGGTTAGAGGGCACAGCTCTACTACTTGAGGTTCTCCCACTGGATCGACATGATCAGGAACTGCAGCATCAGGTACATCATTAGAAAGTGGAAGTTCAGGGTCAGGCAACTCTACAACGATCCAGCTCTAGCTGTTAATATGCATGGCTCATGTCCAGCTTGGTATAAGATTTGCCTCCAGCTAGCTTTGTGTACAAGTTGTTTATCTTCGGGATAGGATATTTATCTGGTTTGGCTGCCTTGTTCAAGGTCAATTTGTAGTCCCGACAAATATGTATAGTTTGGTCAGGTTTCACCACTGGGACTGTGGGCGCTGCCCATTCCAAGAACTGGACTGGCTGGATGATGCCCAGCTTTTCTAACTGGCACAATCCTGTATCCTCCTTCTCCTGTGGGGCATAAGACACAAGCCTGGCCTTAAAGAAACGGGGTCGCCTGAGAATCTCGATAGATTTTTGCCTGCGAGCCTTTTAACTTTCCTAATCCATCACAAGATACTCTGTCGTATTTCCTTAGAGCAGCTCAGGAACTCCTTCTGTTCTGAAGTGAAATATTTCAGATCAGTTGCGTTTAATTGTTTGTAACCAGTCTCGGCCCAGGAGACTAGCTCCGTCACCTGTCACTCTCACTATGATCACTGGAAGCTGGGCTGTCTGTTGCCTATAGGACACAGGTACTGTGGTGATGCCCTTTACCTGTGTGGGTTCTCCAGTGTATATCTTCAGTTGAGCCGTGGTTCACTCCAGATTCAGTGGCCGGGCACCTTTATTTAGGTATTTAAATGTGTGCTCTCCCAGCGCTGTGACTGAAGCTCCCATATCCACCTTCATTGTTAGTGGCTTCCCATTCACTTTAATTGCGATGGTTATAGGTTCAGTTATTACTGCTTTGACATTGTACAGGGAATAGACATCAGTATCGGCAGCTTCAGGTTCTGTTATATTATTCACTTCAATCATTTTGGTTTGCTGCCTTATAGGCTGTTTCGATTTCGCTCTGCATTGCTTTATTACCTGCCCTTTCTTGTGGCAGTGATGGTATTCTGCCTCTTTGAATCTGCAGATGTCTGGTACGTGGTTACTCCCACATCTGTAACAGATTTGACTTCGGGTTCGCTGCCAAAATGCTTCCAATGGGCCTTTCCATTTTTCTAGCAGCAGAGACTGTCTCCCGCTTCGCTGCTGTGTCTCTGGTTTTCACGTCACACCTGGCGGTCGGTTCCTGCCCCACAAGGTGGACGATGCCATGTTGAACTCTCTGTAAAGTCTGTGAGTCTCTCTGCGGTGAGGGCTATTTCCAGGGTGTGCTTCAAATCGATGTCGACTTCTGCAAGTAAATGGTGCTGAATGGCGTCATTGTGAACTCCTCAATCTAATCGGTCCTGCAACATCTCATTGAGTGTGTCTCTGAAGCCTCAGTGCTCAGTCAACTGCTTCAACTTAGCTCTATAGATTGCGATGGACTCTCCCGGGGTCCTTACTCTGGATTTAAACTGAAACCTCTGCATTATTATGGATGATTTCAGCTGAAAATGCATCTTCACAAGGTCAACTAATTCATTAAAAGATTTAGAATTGGGCGCGTTAGGATGAGATTGTGTGTCTTGCTACCACAGACACTAAAAGGATTGCTTTCTGCGTCTCCTCTGCAGTAATTTCATTCACCACAAAATAAAAACCAAAGCGCTCTACATACAGGCTCCAGTCTCCCATGGATGTGTCATAAGGGTCGACTCTGTCGAAGAGCAGCCTGACTGGTGAGTATACTTATCTTTTTCTCTTAAGAGCTGATATACTCACATTCACAAGGTGAGGCGCAGCATTGGAGTTATTCTACCCTTGTTGCCAAATGTAATGATGTACCAGACAGGTTTCTACTTGACACAGATAATTTTATTACAGAGAGCTTTTCAGAAGCTACATGCTTGAACCAGGTCCTCGATTAGAACGCCAGGCCCCTCATTACTGCACTTAGGGCTCATTCGTCAGAGTCTACAAGAACAATCACGTGACCCCTGTACCTTCAATCACTACACCTTCCTAAAGGGTTTAAGTGAGCCAGATGGGTTTTTACAACAATCGATGATAGTTTCATGGTCACCATTATTAAGACTAGCTTCATATTCCAGGTTTATTAATTGAATTTAAATTCTACCAGCTATACCATGGTGGGATTTGACCCATGTCCCCAAAGCATTAGCCTAGGCCTCTAGCTTTCTAAATTCAGTGACATACACCATCTCCCCCTAGCCAGTTACTGCCAATGAGGTACTTTTTGAAGTGTAGTCACTATTGTAATATAGGAAACGCAGCAGCCAATTTGTGCACAGCAAGCTCCCACAAACAACAATATGGTGATGACGAGATAATTGGCTTTACTGATTTTAAATGAGAGATAAATATTGGCTAGGACACTAGAGAAAATGTTCCTGCCCTTCTTTGAAATAGCACCGTGGGGTCTTTTACACCCACCTAAAGGGGGCAGATTTAATACTAATGTTATTTTTAATATTTTAACTGAAAGACAGCACCTTCAACAGTGCAGCACTCCTTCATACTTGAACCCACAAACTCCTGTCTTGGAGGTAAGAGTGCTAGCAACTCAGCCACTGCTGACAACTTAATGCCTAAACAGAGTTATCAGCGGCTTGTTCGGAAATGTAACTTTACGGATGAAATTTCGAACCACAGTACGCACCGGTTACGGTTAAGATTTTCTCAGGAGAATAATGCAATATTGTCAGTGAAATTCTCCCTGCAGTTTCAGACACTCGACCTGAGTGTGGTTTCAGGGGGATGTCGAAGATCTCAAGATAACCACGTTGAAGAATTAAACATCTTCTCATTCGTACACATTGCTGTCATCAGCAATTAGAGATTTAAACTGAACAAAATCATAACACAGCGTTGCATTATCTCGGTAGCAGAGGGCATTGAGATCAGGAGGGCCCTAGGTTTAATCGCTGGTCTGTTTTAAACTAGATAATCTGAGATGGAGCAGCAAGGCAGTGCACTTTCCAATTCTGTCCTTGAATAAGAAGGAACAGAAAGAAACCT
Source organism: Carcharodon carcharias (assembly GCF_017639515.1). Lineage (NCBI taxonomy): Eukaryota > Metazoa > Chordata > Chondrichthyes > Lamniformes > Lamnidae > Carcharodon > Carcharodon carcharias. The sequence goes on along the minus strand of NC_054497.1, from coordinate 3,956,148 downwards.
TTTCATTCATATTGTAGCCTGGAGCTATGGATAGTGATGGTAGAGACTCCAAGGCCTGAATTTTCAGCTTGGCAGGTGGGATGTGCTTGGTGGCCCCGGGATTGGCTGGGGAATGGGCTGCTGACCATGATTGGCTCCCTGACCCGTGATTTCACGCTGGTCGGCCAATTAACAGCCAGCCAGCGTGAAGCGTGCACTGAAAAGCCCAGCGCCTGCCGGGGGTGGGGGAGGGAAGAGGGCGGGTGATGACGTCACCACGGGCGCCGACAGGGAGCTACCTGAAGGCAGAGAGAGAGAGAGAGAGACGTCTCAGGGAGCTGAAGGCCTGAAACAGCAAAAGTAAAATCCTCGAAAGCTGAAAAAAAGACGTGCCCACGCATCATAGTCAGTCACCTGAAAATGTAGCTAATGGAGATGCCATCCACAGAAATGCTTCTATATCTCAATTCGTCACGGGAATCTCATCCCGCTCATGGATGAGGTTTGGTGAGAAATGCAAAGGCCGTCTGGCCGATTCGTCCGTCCGCCAACCCTACGGTTGGATGGGCCACGGAAAATGACAGACAATTGTGCTGTTAGTGGGTTTGACTGCCCTCGTAATGGTCGGCGGGCGCGCTTCCAACCTTTGCACGTGCCTGCCGACCGAAATATCGCGGGCGCGCGCCTGCCCAATCGGTGTAAAACCCAGCCCCAACATTCTTTCCATCAGGTGGCTGCCCAGGAATCTCCCTCACTCCTACCACCTGCCATCGGTGGGGTTTACAGGCCCACATTGGGAACACATCTTCCTTTGGCCATCAAGCCCTGGGTTGGGTCTCAAACCCAGAGCTTCTGGCTCAGAGTCAGGGATGCTACCCTCTGCACACCAAGGCTGCTCCATCCTGTTGTACGTACCCACACAGACCTGGCATCATCCTTGTAAACCTTCTCTGCAGCCTCTCCAATGCCTGTATATCCTTATTAATAATGTGGCAACCTGCACATGACATCACTCCAGAGACAAAACCTAGTGCTCGGTTTGCTTTTTCTATGGCCCCTGCTGACCCGCCGGGCAACTTTTAGTGACAAGTGATAACCTTAAACTGCTTGGCTGCAAAGGCACTATGCTGATCAACTAACGAAGCCTGCACATCTGCGCAGCCCAGCAGCATAGCAGGAGCGTGGCTTTAATGCCCATTGAGCATCTTTGAAGCGTCGTCACTGTTGCAACGTGGAAAGTGGGGCAGCCAATTCCTGCACAGCAAGATCCCACTAACAGCAATTTGGTAACAAGCAGATGATCCTGTTGTCTGTGATTTTGATTGCGGGTAAATGTTATACCCAGGATACCCTGGGTGGGGCGGGGTTGGTGGGGAACTCCTCCTCTCTCCTTCTGATAGTGCCATGGGATCTTTCAAGTCCACCTGAGAGAGTTGGGGTTGTCGGGGGGTGGGGGGGGGTAGATTCCCTCTGTTTAACATTTCATCCAAAATACAGCATGACAACAACAATTTATATTTATATAGTGCCTTCAAAGTAGTGAAACATCCCAAGGTGCTTCACAGGCACGTTAGCAAACAAAACTTCACGCCGAACCGTGGAAGGAGGTAATAAGGCAGGTGGCCAAAAGCTTGCTCAAAGATGGAGGCTTTAAGAAGAGTCTTAAAGGTTGAGCGTGAGGTAGAGTGACAAAATTGTCCGGAGAGGGAATTCTGGAGCTTAAGGCCGAGGCAGCCGATGGCATGGTTGCCGTTGTTGGAGTGATTAAAATTGGGGACGCGCAAGAGGCCAGAATTGCAGGCCATGGAGATCTCGAATAGCTGTCGGGCTGGAGGAAGGTAGGGAGGTAGGGAGGAATAAGGCCATGGAGGGCTCTGAAGACGAGGATGAAACTTTTAAAATTGGGATGTTAACAGACTACATTCGACAAAATTAGGGGAGAAGGTAGCGTAACGGTAACATCACTGGACTGAAATCCAGCTAACTCCCTGGGGCTATATGTCCAAATCGCACCATTTAAAAATTAGATCAATAAACCTGCAATATAAGGCTAGTCTCAGTAATACTGACCATGAGATTATCATCGATTGTCACAAAAACCCATCTGGTTCACTAATGCCCTTTAGGGAGGGAAATCTGCCTACATGTGACTCCAGACTCATAAGATTCCCAGCCCTCCAGGATTGTCCTGGAGTCTCCAGGAATTGAAGACCAATCTCCAGGACTCTGCCATGTGCATGACCCTGCAGAAAAATTGTAGGAACATTAAAAAAACTAGCTTTTTAATTCTTAATTGAACATTTCTCTTTACCAGATTTCAAAAGATTGAAAATGGTGGCAAAAGACTGTTTGGCTGACAGTCAAGCCTCATCCAATTGGGTAATGAGTCTCCTTGCTTTCTAATTGGTGTAGGAAGGCAGTGCATCACAAGGATGGATGGGTGGAGCATAGAGGCAAGTCATGTGATGAAACCTCCAGGAATACATCCAATCACACTTGGCGACTTTACAGAGCACAGCAATGTGGCTGACCCTTAACTGCCCTCTGAAATGGCCTAGCAAGCCGCTCAGTTCAAGGGCAATGAGGGATGGGCAACAAATGCTGGACTTGCCAGTGACACCCTCATCCCATGAAAGAATCAAAAAAGGCTAGTGAGCAGAGGGGTGATGGGTCTTGATGTGAGTTAGGAAACGGACAGCAGAGTCTCGGATGAGCCCAAGTTTACGTAGGTACCTCTAAGGGTGCAGCATTCCCTCAGACTCCAGCCTGGACCCGTGCGTTCGACCTGGAGTGTAAAATTCAAACCCACGGCCTCCTGACCAGGAAGGAGAGAATGGTACCATTGAGCTACGGCATTGGTGACAGAAGCCAGCTATGTTCAACTAGCCATTCATCTCACTCATGGGAATATCGTAATGTGAAGGTTGGCTGCTGAATTTGACTATTTAACAACACTGTATGCGCTTCAAAAATAATTTATGAAGTGCCTTGTAATTTTACATGTTCATTAGACTAACGCAGGTTAGTACAGCTGGATTCCTATATAGGAATGCCAATTCCTTCCCAGCTGATGTTATCCCCAGATGCAAGTGCTAGACTGTAACATTTCTCTCCTATGAGATAACTACTTGAGGAGTTACATAAACTCACATTCCAGCCGACTGCTGCTGAATCAACAGTTCCCCATTTTAGCCTTTTGTTGGTTAGGCCGGCTCCTCTTCTCCGAGATGCACAGATGGGTAAGTATTGCAGCCGAGAGGTCGGCACCCCCCATCTTTGCAGGCGCATTTGGCCCAAGGCACGTGGGCAGAGCGTCGACTCGCGCCTGCTTGTGGCTCAAAACGGGAGGTGCCACATCCCATCGCGTGCCCACTGGCGGCGGCGGTCCAGCCCTCGGGCCTTGTGTGCATGAAACCGGGGAGCTGCAGCCACCAAAACGAGACTGAGGATTTTCAGCTGGCTTTATCACCGAACCTGCCTGCGGGGCACGGAAGAGTGATCCAGGTTTCCACTACCCTTTGCGAGACCCAGCTCGGATGTTAAGCTCACGTCTTTTTGCCCTGGACTCCTCCAACTGAGGTTTCTCTCTAAGTACCCTCTCACGCTGAGCTTGTGCCTGCCCCGCGTGCTATGAAGGATGGTTCTGGCCATTCAGCTGTATCACATGGCCCCTCGTGGAAAGGTTGATGCAGGAAAACACCTTTGACCACCCGTCCATCAGGCAATGGTCCACACGTGACATCCCTGAAGCCCTGGCAGGAAAGGAGAAGGACGATCCTGTTGGGTGCCTCCCTAAGCCGACTTTTCTTTAAATTCATTCTCAGGATGTGGGTGTCGCTGGCTAGGCCAGCATTTATTGTCCATCCCTAGTTGCCCTTGAGAAGATGGTGGTGAGCCACTGTAGTCCCTGTGGTGTAGACACACCAACGTCATTTGTCATTGTCATTCGGCACAATACCGCATCACCAGAACCTTCGAACAAGCACCAAGATGTAGCCTGGCCGGTGGTGAGAAGACCCTCCCTGTCAGACCCTTCTTGCATGCCTGGAGTCTTCCCACCCACCTCTACCGCCCTCCTCACTTTGCCTTCGATGTGGCTGCAGTGGGGAAGAGAACATCACCCACCTCCTGTGAATATATCTTTTCAAGGAAAAAGATGAAGTTGTTTCTGTCCAGGCTCATCCAGGGATGCTCAGTGACTCAGGACAGGGTGCTCTGTGGGCTGTTCCCAGGGACGCGCACTGAGATAAACATCAACTGTTGGAGAACCATCCACTTGGTGAAAAGACCCTCTTTGGCCTGCCCGAAACTTGCTGGCCTTCCAGTGCAATGAGCTGTCAACGAGCAAGTGTTGCAGACTGGCACGTTCCAAGGTCCAGGGCTATGTGCTGAGGGACGCACTAAATCTTGGGGCAGCCTCTGTGAAGGCTCAATAGCCATTAGCCAAGGTGCTCCAGCCGTGGTACACCAAGGGGCTGGAAGCTGTGTAAAGCCCCTCGGGCTGTATGTTTGACATGAGATGGAGTATTGTAAATGTAGGCTGCAATTGTGAACCACCTCAGAATGCCACAGGCTGTATGGCAATAAACTGAACTTGTCTACACTTAATGTAAAGTCAACTTTGAACTGTCAAGAAATGTAATTTTGCAAATTTTATGAATAAAGTATATTTTTGGAAAAACATCCCCATCAACTCTTTTAATCATCTGAAATGCCTCAATTAGACCAGCCCTTAATCTTCTACACTCAAGGGAATACAAGCCCTAGTGTGACCTTGTGTCATAATTTAACCCTTTTACCGTTAGTATCATTCTGATGATTCTGCATCACACAAACACCCCCACAGGGCCAATATATTCCTCCTGCTCAGAGACAAATGTGTCCAACCAGAACTTTACAGAACTGTAATATGAATTAACAGCAGGAGTAGGCCATTCAGCCCCTCGAGCCTGCTGCGCTATTCTATAAGATCGTGGCTGATCTGGTAGTGGCCTCAAACCCCCCTACCCCCAATAACCTTTGACTTCCCTTGTTCATCCAGAATCCATCCACTTCTGCCTTAAAAATATTCAATGACCCTGCCTCCACTGGTCTCTGAGCAAGAGAATTCCAAAGTCTCACAACCCTCTGAGAGGAAAAATCTATCTTCTCAGCTCCGTCTTAAATGGGAGACCCCTTATTTTTAAACTATGCCCCTAGTTCTAGTCTCTCCCACATGGGGAAACATCCTTTCAGCATCCACCCTGTCACATCCCCTTATATGTTTCCATAAGATCACCTCTCAATTTTCTAAACTCCAATGAATATATAACTTCCACCCCTCCAGTCCCCTTGAGACAAGGGCAACATTTCATGAGTTGTTTAAATAACTTTTTAGCAACCACTAAGAAAGTATCGATCCACTTCATCCAGTGCCTGTTGCTTGAATTTATTGTATTCAGCAGGCCCTGAAAACAATGAAAGTTAGAGATGTAGGTCACAATTTCCGTGGGGGTTGATCGAAACTGTTGTAAGTCTGGTGGAAGAGATTTTGTAATTCTCTGTGTAAAGAAATTCCTCCTAAATTCTCCATTTGATCTGTAAGTGACCATCTTAGATTGAAGTCTGGGTTCTGGGTTGACCCACAAGTGGAAACAATTTCTCCATATCCAGCCTATCAAACCCCTTCAAGGCTGTAGTGGTCATCAGTAGGTTCCCCCACTCCATCTCTTTTCCAGAGGGAAATATCTGCAGCGTTCTCAATCTTTCCCAGTTGCTTCCTAACCTCAATTGGGGTCACCCCTTTGTTAATCTCCAATGCTGCAATATGGAGACCAGGACTGCAGTAGCCATCAAATGAGGACAGGGTCAGGCTCCGGCGTGATGCTTTCATGGCTGAATGCCCTGCTGGCTTTCACAGGTTAGGCCCGCATAGAGTAAGAATGACCCAAGGGTTGAAGCACTGGGCATGGCACAGCTCATGGAAGGTTGTGGTAGCCCAGTGGTTGTGGTGCTCAACTCAGAGGTCATGGGCCGCATTTACTGGTGGCTTCAGGACCCCCAGCTTCAGGACGAAGAGTGCATCGCCAGCCCGCTCTTGCTAATCGCGGCACCGGCTCAGCGATTTTACCTCAGGGAGGCGGGCAGACTCCTGAAGCTGACAGCCCAATCAGAGGGAGACATCAGGGTGCTTCCAGGGAAGGAAATTAAAAGCAAAAAATCCAGGCAGCCAAGATTCAGACTGGAAAGCCCCTCCTAGGTGAGCCCCCGATGGTGGTGGTGCTCAGTAACTAGCTATCTCTCCCCTGTGTGGCCTTCAGGTGACTCGAGTCCCCTACAATATTGACCCTTAACTCCATCGGAAGTGGCCTGGCAAGACGCGCAGTTCAAAACAAACCCTGCAAAGTTCATCCACCCCACCAAAAATTCGATGGACCTATCAACATGTCCCGGGTGTGAGGGCTCCATTTGCGCTGAGACAGCAGCAGCTCAAGGAGAAAAGCCTACTACCTGCTCTTATCCCAACCTTACCAATCATACGGCAAAGGTTGGTAAAGTAATAATGTACGCTCTTTATTTTAAGATAAGACTTTATACATATAATGGCGACTGGGAGGCTGTGTAGACACACCTGACCTGTAAGACTGTTGCTGTGTTCTGTCTACAGACTCGTGGGATTATACGTCACAAGCTGTCTCCTGGTGGATAGTGAAGGAGTTTAAGATACCTTCACTTAAAGGTACATGTACATCACATCACAACTCTACAGCTTCTTGGGGCAGCCAGGGATGGACGATGAAAGCCTTGTCCTGATAATGTTACCTATATTTTAAAAATAATGATACATACAAACATATAGACATGTGAAATAGGAGCAGCAGTAGGCCATTCAGCCCCTCGAGCCTGCTCCGCCATTCAATAGGATCATGGCTGATCTGTCTGTATTTCGAGTTCCACATTCCCATCTAACCCCAATAACCTTTGATTCCCTTGCCTAACCAGAATCTATCGACCTCGGCCTTAAAAATATTCAATGATCCCGCCTCCACCACCTTCTGAGGCAGAGAGTTCCAAAGTTGCACAACCCTCTGAGAGAAAAAAATTCTCCTCATCTCTGTCCTAAAAGGGTGACCCCTAATTTTAAAACAGAGCCCCCTAGTCCTGGACTCACCCACAAGAGGAAACATCCTTTCCATGTCCACCTTGTCAAGGCCGTTCAGGATCTTATATACTTCAATCAAGTCACCCCTCACTCTTCTAAACTCCAGTGGCAACAAACCCAAGCCCAGCCCCTTCCTCATTAAACAACCCGTTCATTCCAGGTATCAATTTCGTAAACCTCCTCTGAACCGCCTCTAATGCATTTACATCCTTCCTTAAATAAGGAAACCAAAACTGCACACAGTATTCGAGGTGCGGTCCCACCAATGCCCTGTATAACTGAAGCAATAAGTACCTCAACATAAAACGCTGCTTTCAGGAGACAAGAAAGTTGGGGAACACTTGTTTAATCCCTGCTTTCCCTCCGATCACATTTTCCCCCATTACCATCACTATTATGCTGAAAATAGATAGTACAAAATCAGCAATTTGCACTGTTATAGCATCTTTAATGCATTAAAACATCCCAAGGGCTGCGCACAAGCTAGGAAATCAAATGGCACAAAAGCCATCAGGTCAGGTGACCTGAACGGGAGTCCCATCCCAGAGAAGGTGCCCCAGGGAGGGGGACAGGGAGGGATCACAACAGAAAGTCCCAGGCAGGGACAACGACAGGGAATACAAAGAGGGCCCGGAAGCCAAGTTGAAAGAAAGCGGCAGGACAACAGGCTCCGAATTGAAGGGAGAGCTGTGAGGAGAAGACTTGAAGTGAAGCGGGCTTGAAAGAAGCCGTGAGGATCCAAGGAGGCAGCCAAAGTTTGGTGACTCCTTACCGTGGGCTTTTTGGAGCACTTGGCATGGTTGGAGATCTGAAGCTGTGCTTGGAAGGTAAAGCTTGAGTGTGTACTCGGACATCCAGAGGAAAGGAGTCTCAGAAGGCGAGATTGAAACCCTGGAGGGAGATCCTTGTTGAAGCCATCGAGCGGGAGTGACATTTGGAGAGAATTCCAAGGCAGGCTCTTCAAATGTGGAGATTGGAAACCCTTGTGCGAAAGACAAAGTCTCAGTGAGACTGGTTGGCTCATGGTGTGACAAGCGCCTGAGTGGCTTGCTGAAAAATCCATGGAATCTGCTTTGGTCACATCTGTCATTTACTTTAGAGTCTGGTGCATCTGAGCACAGTTCACCAGTCGGTTCAAATGTATCGCATATTCACCTTAAATGTTAGAGTATAAGATGGATATCATAAATTGTTTTATCTTACCGAATTTGTATAGGCCTGTGAAGATATAGCTGGAGTGAAGGAATAGTGAATATTTGAATCATATTTTTGTGCTCATATTGAGATCTTTCCAACCTTTTCATCTGGTATAATATAATTCATTTTTCTTGTTTAATAAATGTTTTCTTGGTGTTATAAGTTCCTCAGCAGACTCCTGTGAATTTGTTCAGTAACTTTCCTCCACAGATTCTAAACAAAAAGTTAGAATCTACCAAGCCAGGTTTCACTTGGGATCTGACTTGCCCAGTATTGACCTCAGCTGGGATCATAACAACACAGGACCAAATAAAGAGATATTAATGTCCTTTAGGGAAGGAAATCTGCTGTCCTTACCCGGTCTGGCCTACATGTAACTCCAGGCCCACAGCAATATGGTTGACTCTTAACTGCTCTCTGAAATAGCCTAACAGACCACTCAATTGTATTCAAGAAGGTGGATCGCCACCACCTTCTCGAGGGTGATTAGGAATGGGTAATAAATGCCGGCCTGGCCAACGACACACATGTCCCATTAATGAGGAAAAAGAACGCAAGGTAGGGAACCAAAAGCTGAACAATTAATTTGATAAATAATCAGATAAAGAAGAGTTTAGCTGAGTAATTGCAAGTACTACAATAATCTAGAATGCTCACTCCAGAGACTTAAACACCCAACTCTTGGCTGATATTTCAGTGCAGCAATGAGGGAATGCTGCACAGTCAGAGGTGCTGTCTTTCAGCTGAGATGCTAAATCAAGGCCCTGCCTGCCTTGTCAGGTGACACCAGCATTTCCATGGCACTATTTGAAGAAGACAGGTGAGTTCTCCTGGTGCCACATTCAAAATTTTTCCTTCAATTAATTGGTGACCTGGGCCAGATCTTCCAGTCTCCAGATAGTACCCCAAACGATATGCATGGCACCCATCTGAAATCCTGACGTAAACACATCCCCAGTACTTACTCAGGGAGTTTAAGCTTCCACCCGACCACACAACACCCCTGACAAACCCCACAGCCCAGACCACCTAAACCCCCCCAACCACCCCCAACACGACCCCACTGATCACCCCCTGACTATTTGACTCCCCATCCCCCCTGATCTCTCGACCCCCAAACCCCTGATTCCACCGCACCACCCCCCCACCCCCGACAACCTAACCAACCAACCACTCCCAACCACCTCCCCTGGGCAATCTGACCAACCAACCACTCCCAACTGCCACCCACACCAACCCACCCTAACCCCTCACCCACTTCCCTTACCACACTTGCCTGCAATCCTGTCAACGTGGCTGGGACCTTTAAACTTAGTCACTTTATGTCAGCTGGTGCTGTAAAAAGGGGGTGTGGCTTCACTTCCGCCGATGCATTGCATTGGAAGGACTCCCAGGAGCTGCTGTGCTGCTCATGTCCCAGCAGGCCCGGGGCGGACATTCAGGCAAGAAATGTGTAGCTCCAGGCTAAGGTAAGTAAAATCCAACAGTGATCGCTACTCAGTGGAAGTTCTGGGCCAAGAGCTGGGGTCTCGTTGCCACGGGAACCCCCTGGGCCAGACCTGCTGCCGTGTGCCCTTCACCGGAGGAGACGATGGTGCAAGACATGAAGGGGTGAGGGTATCCAGAGGAGAAGAAGATGGGGGAAGGGTGTGGATCAGAAGAAGAGGGAGATGTGGATGGAGTGAGAGGTGAAGGAAGGCACAAAGGGGAAAGGGCAGGGAAATCGATTTTTCGTTCTCCGTCATATCTTCCACCCGCATCATTTATTTCATTACTGTTTGTGGGAGCTTGTTGTGTGTAAATCGGCTGCTGTATTTCCTACATCACAACAGTGACCACACTCCGTAAGTGCTTCGCTGGAAGCACATTGCTTTGGCATATCCTATAAAGGTGTTATAGAAGCTAATTCTTTCTCTATATTGTACCTTCTGTACAAATTTCATTTTAAAATTAGTTTTCATATCTTGAGGCCTCACCCCTCTGTAATTTCTTCCAGCCCCACAACCCTCCAAGATCTCTGCCCTCCTCTAATTCTGGCCTCTTGAGCGTCCCCGATTTTAATCTCTCCACCATTGGCGGCCATGTCTTTGGTTGCCTGAATTCTAAGCTCTGGAATTCTCTCTCTAAACCTTTCTGCCTCTCTACCTTGCTTTCTGTAGTATAAGGGTTTTCAGGCAGAGCGAGGGTTAATGTAGGACTGGGGAAACAGTCCCGCCCACATGGTGATGTGGAGAGTCACATGATGGTACTCGAGTCCAGAAGGAGCCTGCATGGTTGATAAACACTTAGGGCAGAATTGTCCCCTTCCTGCCGTCAGTGGGGTTTGTGGGGGTGGGGGAAGAAGAAACTGGGCATTCTCCATTGTCTTGAGGCAAGTGGAATTGTGTGAGTGGGAGGCCTCTCACACATGGCAGTCATCACCCTTGTCAAAGAGCGATATCTCCATGTGTAGCCTTGTATTAGTGAGAAGAAGGCCCATCCTTGGACCACCCCCCCCGCCCCCCCAAAGGGATGGAATGTACACGACCATCTAATCTACCAGCAGCAAGAATGAATACAGGAGACTCCCATACTTATTTGAATAAAAGCTATTTACACTGATTGGACACCCCACCAGTGCTCATTCAGTACTTAATTTTCCTTACTCTACCGCTATGTCCAGGTGCTTCCACGACATCCGCAGCAGAGGTAGAGGTAGCCTGCTGACTGCCATGCCCAGTTGCCTGTGGTGAGTTCAGCGGATGTCCTCTGGAGGCCCCTGGCCTGCTTTGGGTCTCCTGCTCAGACAGGTGCCCCCTTCTGGAGCTGATGAGGCCACAGGCAGAGGGGATCGGGAACACTTGGATACCCTTGGAGATTCCTGGGTGGATACCCCTGGGATGTCCAGCTGACACTCCTCTTCCCTTTGGGTGCCCAAGGGCCCCTCCCTGACTCCTTGAGGAGAAGGAGCACCCAGAGGGAGGCCGAGGTGCCCTGCTCCCCTTCTCGCGTAGCCACTGAGAAAGCTCACCCATGGCTGCAGCAATGGAGAGCAGGTCTGTGCGCATCTCTGGCAGAAACTGGGCGTTCTGCTGGACCAGGGCCTCCATGGTGTCCGCCATCCTCCCCATGGAGACTTCATCGGAGCCACTATTCCAGAGGTCTCGCAGACAGACTCCTCCATCTTGCATGCTACGCTCTTGAGCGCCTCTGACACGTCTGCCTGATGTTCCCCTGCATCTCGCTGATACTCCAGCATCTTCTCTCTGGCCACATCCAGATGCTCGGCATCTGGCTGAGGCTCAACAGAGGCCTCTTCTCCAGCAGTCCTCCCGAGTGCCAGTGACCTTGGCCGTCACTGCCTCCTCCCGCTGTGGGGCCGAGCCTAAACTACACCTAAACCCACTGAGGTGTGTGTCTCTGGGCTGGTGGAGGGTGCAGGTAAATGCTGTGACAGCTGTACAGGCGTGAAGTCATCCTCGGCCCTCTTCTGAAGCCTCTTGGGGTCTGGGGCTGACTTTGGGTGCGAGCGTTGGCCTCACCCTCTTCTTGCTGGGATGGAGAGAGGAGAGAATGCGTGAGTGCCTGGTCCAGCTCAGACATGGCACTCACCAAACAACTTGACTTTCCGAGGTTGCCTGGATTGTGCTTGTTCCCCCACCAGGGGCAGAATTTAGCCCTTGTCGAGTGGGCTTGGCGGGGACGAGCAGGCAGGGGTGGTTGGGAAGCCGATTGCCACCCGAGATTGAGGCCGGAGGGGCCTCAGGCTGGAGGAGGGGGGGGGCCAAGTAAAGCGTGAAACGCGAGGGGCAGCGCTGCCTGTGCCAGGGGGCGGGGTTGGGTGAAGAGGAGGGCGAGCGGGGTGAAGAGGATGGCGCGTGAGAATCTCCATGATTCACAGAGCGGCCCTGGGGGGGGGGTGAAGAGTTTTCACAAAGGGAAAAACAAAGAATTGAAAAACGTTCTAAAACGTGAGCAGGGACATGTTCTTAATTCAATTTTACAATTTTTATTTGCTTTAGGAAATCTCATCCGGCTCGTGGATGAGGTTACCTAAAAAGTGCAAGGGCCTCTTGGCCTTTTCACCAACCTGTCCACTGGGCGGGCAGCGTAAAACGGAAGTTAATTGAGACTTTAACGGCCTCAACAGGCCTTATAATTGTCGGCGGGCGCGCTACCGATTCCTGCGCACACCCACTGACCGAAATAACGCGTGACCGCACAACGTGCCTCATTTTAAGCTCGAGTGGTTGGGGGACGTCAACCTCGCCACCCATGCAGGCAGGTTCACAGTCCTCCCCCCACCACCAGCTGGGCAGCCGGCTGTTCGAATCGCGTGAGGGGTCCGAGCTCTGGCAGCCCCCTCCACCCCTCCTGTTTTCTCTCTACCCTCCCACCCGTTGTGGACCACCTTCTCCTACACCAAGACACATGGATGGATTGTGAGCTGGCATGATGGAAGAGCAAGTCGCAGGCGGCCCGATTCTGCGGCTGCTCGCTGACCTCGTGACCCCCCCCCCCGCCAAAAAACCCGACCACCCACGGAGGTGGCGCAAGTGAGGAGAGTGATGGGATAGTCTCCACTTGCCTGGATGAGTGCTGATCCAAGAACACTCAGGAAGCTGGACACCATCCAGGGCAAAGCAGCTGCTTGATTGACACCCCATCCACAGACATTCACTCCCTCCACCACCGACGCTCAGTAGCAGCAGCGTGTGTACCATCTACAAGTTGCACTGCAGGGACTCACCGAGGCTCCTTCGACAGCACCTTCCAAACCCGAGACCTCTACCAGCTGGAAGGGCAAGGGCAGCGGACACGTGGAAGCAGCAGCACCTGCAAGTTGCCCCGCGTTCCACCCCACGACTGTTCCTTCACCGTGGCGCGGGTGAGAACGCTCCTGTTGCCTCGCTAACAACGCAGCCCATGGGCTGCACCTGGGTCATGGGTATTTGGAATGGGCAAGGGAAACGCCGGCCTTGCCTGTGATGCCCAGGTCCCCATGAGGCAAACACAAGTGAGTGGTGAGGGGGTGAGGGGGTGGGGATTCGGAATATACTTAACCTGGTGGCGCGGATTGAACCGTTAACCCTATCCTCTGCACCCCGCGGGCACTGCCCACCCTGGCTGGCTGCCTCCTCCCAAGTCGCAGTGGTCCTGCAGCCGTCCCTGAGGAAGAGGCCTATCCTGCACTGCCGAGGGATGCCGGAGGGATGTGCCGCTGAAGCGGGGAGCCGCGGCTTGCTGCCGCCTCCTGCTCCTCCCATCTTTCCGCCTGTTCGCGAAGGCCTTAAACATCTGGCCCCACCCCCACCCCCACCCCACCACGTGGAATGCACGCATGTGTAACCAATGAGGCGGGGAGCGCACAATTGCACGTGAAAGCCCCTCCCTCTCCATGGCGGGACTCCCTCCTGACTTTCCCTTTTCCTCCGTGGAACTTATAGTGGGAGGGGACGGTTCCGTCCTTAATGATTAACTACAAAGGCCCCCAGACCTCTTAGTGAGACACCAGGGCGAGTCTTTTCTCCTTTAAGACGCTCCTCAAAGTCTACCTCTTGACCAAATTTTTGGCCACCTGGCCTAATGTCTCCTTATGTGGTTCGGTGTCCTAGTTAGTCCCTTAGTGTTCCTGTGAAGGGCTTTGGGATGTTTTCCTGCAGTAAAGACGTTATGTAAATATAGGGCGGTGTGGGTTAAAAGGGGGTTAAACAAGCAGCAAACTCTCTCCCAACCTTGAACACCTTTACTGAAAAGCTATTATGAGAAAGACATTTGGACGGAGAGTTCGATAACACTGAAGCAAATGAGAAACACGAGAGGTTTCCAACTCTCAAATGTCAACCAGATGTCAGCCTTCACATTACTTGACTCGGGTTACAAATGTTTATACTTGGCAGGCAACTGCTTTCCTTGTGGTTTGAGTGGAGTTTGGAAAAGCATTCCAGGAAAGTAACGAGGTGGGGGGCGGCGGGGGAGGGGGGTTGGGGGGGATGTCGACCTGCATCATCACAAGCTCCTCCATCAGCTGGTCCGCATCTTTATCAATCCGAGTTTCAGTGAGCTTCTCTCAGCTGATATGAGATATCCTCAACCCGAAGCAACCCTGGGAGAATATGTTGCTTGGAAAAACTGAGTGTTCAGCTTTCCCGGAAGCTTCCATGAGGACATGTGTCTTCAACAGCTGGACTCTGCTGCACATTGCCAGCAGCACTAACAACACACACATTCCCCGGCCGTAACATTTATTCCATTGGAGCCTTTGTGATGGACTCTGGAGGACCTTTGTCTTATATCTGGTACACGACAGATCCCACATTGCGAGTCAACGTGGGTTATTGGCAGCACGGTCGGATTATGCAAGCTTGAACCAGGATTCCGATGCAAGAAGGTGGTCAGATTTGAGTCTGCCGAGGGTTATCCGAATGCATTTCACTCCCTAACCCACTTCAGGATGGTGGGAAAGCTATCCCGATCTCGTGCAGGGATGACCTTCGATTCAACTCAGGGTCCTGCACGTTCCAAAGAAGCAATAATTTGGGGAAACATGAATCTAATGTACATTAACTGGCTATATGTCCCTCCCTCACATCAGGGATTTCTGTGCATCCTGAACACTGGGGCTGTGATTCCTAATATCTGCCCTGGAGCCATTTATCAGGAATTTAAATGCATGTTCTTGGTCCTGGCTTAACCTGATAAAATAACGCACTGTCACCTAATTATACAATTTAATAAAACAACAACTTTCATTTATATAGCGCCTTTCACGTATCAGTCAACACTTGAAGTCTCCGTTAATCCTTCCAATAACAGGTGTCGACCTATCTGTCAAGCGTAAGATATGAACCGCTGTGTGGGTAGTCCCTGTTCTGACCTGTGAAAAAAACAAAACATTGGTAATTAATATTAAATTAATGTGGCACGGTTTACTGAATGAATTAATAATGAAGCTACCTTTAAACCCGAAGTGTTTTAAAACAGTCAAGTTCATTGTCTTTGGCACTGGAAGCAAAGGGTTCATCAAAATCCATCTAAGTCACTTTGGCTATGACATCAACGTAAGGATCCCACCCTGGATCAGGTGTGGCACTTTCACTTTCAGAATCTTTCCCTCCACATCAAATCCTCTTCCTCTCCAGCCTTTAATTGGATATTCCACATTTTTATGAAGGATCCGATGACACTTTTTTTTACCTTTCACAGGACGTGTGTATCATTGGCTGCACCAGCATTTATATTGCCCATCCCTAATTACCCTTGAGTAGGTGGTGGGTGAGCTGCCTTCTTGAACTGCTGCAGTCCCTGTGGTGTAGGCACACCCACGGTGCTGTTAGGGAGGGAGTTGCAGGATTTTGACCCAGCGACAATGAAGGAACGGCGATATATTTCCAAGTCAGGATGGTGAGTGGCTTGGAGGAGAACTTGCAGGTGGTGGTGTTCCCATGCATTTGCTGCCCTTGTCCCTCTAGGTGGTAGAGGTCACGGGTTTGGAAGGTGCTGTCTAAGGAGCCTTGGTGAATTCCTGCAGTGCATCTTGTAGATGGCACACACACTGCTGCTACTGTGCGTCGTTGGTGGAGGGAGTGGATATTGGAGGTAGTGGTTGGGGTGCCAATCACGCGGGTTGCTTTGTCCTGGATATTATGGAGTTTTTTGAGTGTTGTTGGAGCTACATTACCATTGTGAACCTGGTCTCCTCATGTCCTATCATTTTCACTAGAGTTGCATTCGAACACTTTCCACCCCATAGTTTGGTTGCTGGGCATATCCAAATTTATGGGTGTTTCATCCGTGTTATTGATGTGGCATAATGGGTACTTGAGTTTTTGCTGCTGTCTGATAGCAAACATCTGGAAACTGGTAATTTTGGCATTGTGGTCCTTTGGTCATTTCTGAGCGATCCTGGTTTTCTGCTGCAACATTAGGACTGTTTGATGCCATAAAGTGGCCACACCAACTAGCTGTAGGCCTGAAACCTTTGCTGCACTCGGTGTTTGATTTAGCCCATTAAGGTGCACATATACCTCCTGAAGGGAGCCGGGGTAATGATAGGTAGGACACCTTTGTTGCCCAAGCAATGACTGGGAAATTCTTTGGTGGCTGCTCCTATTCCGTTTCTTCACCAGGGGTGTAGCAGAAACAGTTGTTATCGGGGTCCCTATCGCTATTCTGGCAAAATATCGCTGCCTCCCAGCCAATGTGGCAAAGCAAGTAAAGAAAGCTGAGAGAATGCTAGGATATATTACTCACATAGTAAGAGTACAAGGCTACAGCTGTTGTACAAAGGTACACAGATCAGACAAAGCTGCATTGAGGATATGTAGACTAGGGTTTAAAGCTGGCTGATGTGATTTAGGTAAGGCAACTGGTGTTTAAAGTAATCCAGGCTGCACATTTTGCTTTATTCTTTTGTGGGGTATGGCCATTATTTGTTGCCCAAAGTGTCCTCAAACTGACGGGTTTGTTAGGACCTTTCAGAGGGCATTAACAGTCAACCACGTTGCTGTGGGTCTGGAGTCACATGTAGGCCAGACCAGGTAAAGATGGCAGATTTCCTTCCCTAAAGGACATTAGTGAACCAGATGGGTTTTTACAAGACTTGATGATAGTTGTCATGATCACTATTACTGAGACTAGCTTTATATTCCAGATCTATTAATTGAATTTAAATTTGACCAACTACTACACTGGGATTTGAACCAATGGCCCCAGAGCATTCGCAAGGATCTCACGAGTCAACTGACATTATCTCTGAGCTATTGCCTTCCTCCAACATGTAGAGTGGAAGTGAGTTTCTAACTCACCTCACTACTCAACTACTTGGAATTATATTGGGGCCTTGAAATTGAACCTTGGGAATAAGAAAACAGGGGAGCTGGTCTGAGGATTAACATACGTACAAATTCCAGTTTCATTGCAACAATAAACAATAAAATGCGCTGGATTTTCCAGGCAGCTTTCTGTACCTCGTCATGAGGCTGAAATGTTGGTCAGAAACCTGCACGCCGGCCACGATTTTCTGTCCCCTTCGTGACAGGACCCGCTGTGGGTGGTTTGGCGGCACAGCTAAAAGCCCGTTGACTTTCGGTGGGTCCGGATGATCCCGGTGGTGGGCGGGGCCGGAAAATCCCGCCCTTTTTCACTCAATCAATGGATAGAGGGCTGGCTCACTCTCCAATTAAGGACTTTGTGCAGGCTCAAGCTGGAGGGCCAATCGGAGATCTTCCATCTTGAAAGGTGCAACAAGATACGGCAAATAAGAGAACCGGGTGTTTCAAAATGGAGACCCACTCCAACTCGGACCATCGCTTTCAGATGAGGGGGGAGAGCCCCTCTACAGGGCGGCATGGGGGTTGCTGCGGCCTGCTATCCAGGCAGGCTGAGAAGGCCTGAAGCCTGCCTGGAGTGCTTGCCCCTCAGCCTGTTGCTAGGAGGCCACCTCCAAGAGGTTCAATCATCCCCTGCTGCCTGTGGGGACCTGGAAGCTGTTTGGAAAATCTCCTTTCCTTGGCCTTAAGTGGCCCTTGACAAGTTGGGTCAGCTACTCACGCGGGCAGGTATATCACTGCCGCCCCCGACATCCCCCCTCCATTAAAATGGCCGGGGCGAATGGAGCCGGGGAACAGCATGTAGTCCAGCGGCACTGGCCGGCGGCGTTGTTTTAAGGACCCGCCTGCCTCCAAACCTGGCCCTGGTTGGGGATAAAAATCAAGCCCCACGCCAGGGACTCTAAACTCTTGATTAACTCCCCTGTCGCACTTGGTGCCTCATCGGCACACAGGATGATGGTGGTTACTGAGGCTGGCGTAGTGGTTTTGCATTAATAATCCAATGGCCGGCACTCGTGAAATGTGAGTTTGATTCGCACCGTGTTTGAATTCAGCAAATTAAATGAAAGCTAGTGTCACGGTCAACTCATTGCAAAACCTCAACTGGTTCACTTATGTTCCTCAGTGAAAGGCAACTTGCCATCTTAATCTCATGATGCAGACTGGCGTCCCATTGCAGAAAGGCACCCACAATATCTTTAAGGACAGAAAACAGCGAGTTCTGGTAAATGGTTGTTTTTTTAATGTGCTTAGAACCTGGATTCGCACATGAACCACAAGTCTCTGACTCAGCGCTGAGCTGAGTCATTAGATTATTGTAAGGGTTCTCGGGACTAGCTGCAGCATCGAACTTTAAAAGATTTAACCCTTGCAGGCTCTGTGGACTCTGCATTCTGAAGCTGGACTTCCAAGGAAGCTTGAATGGAATGTTCTACTGTAGTAAAAATCCCTGCCTTAAGCTTTCAGGCCTTTTCTCTGGAGCGTTTTATGGTGAATTTTCTCAGTGTCTTCAGCTTCTGTTGGGATCTTCTCTCAGGTCACAACTTCCATTGAAGATTTTGCTTTTGCTTCATCTTTCAGCATTTTAATGAGGTTGAAGGTTTTTGATCCTGAGCTGCTATCATGTTGGGGGGGGGCGTTGGTTACAAAACAGTGGCCAGGATTTTCCCCTTGGCGATTTGGGGGCGGGGCCTGCTTGTCGAAGGGAAAATGACGCGGGATGATGTTGGGAGGACCCCTCGATGTCATCCCAGTCCATTTAAATCTTCAGGAAGGCGGGTGGACAGCGAAATCAGCTGTCTGCCCTCCGACCTGTCAATGGCTAATTAACCTTGTTAAAGACCCTGTGCGTCCAAGCTTAAGGCTGGCGGGTAGGCCAGGAACCCCTGCGGACTCCAGATTATTCATGAAACTTCATCCACTGGCGGGATGAAGCTTCATATACGTTTTTTAAAAATTCAATAAACTTTATGTCTTTCTTATTAACATGTCCCATCTCAAGTGACATTATCACATGAGGAGGACATGTTAATAATTTTAATATTTCTCTATTTTTTGACTTTTCTTACCTGTCAGTAATCTCCCTGAGACAGGACTTTGCCTCAGGGAGCAGTGTGCATGTGTGAAAGAGCGCACTTTGACTGATGGGGATTCCCTCCCCGGCCCGCACAGGACACACCTAGTGCTTCCTGTCAGGCAGGCCGCTGGACGGGCTTTAATTGGCCCTCCCACTCAAAATGGCGGCGGGCCTCGTTTCGGCGGCGGGGTCAGCTGTCTGCCTGCAGTCAAGCAGGTGGGGCCCGCTCGCCCACCAAGGGCAAAATTCTGCCCAGTATCTCTTAAAGATGTCTCCCTAGTCTTCAGTAAGTTAACAACAAGTCTTTATTAACTGCTTGACTATATACATATATACAGTATTTATGTACATATATACAATATATACATATATACAGTGTGGTGTTGAGAAGAGATGTGTGGAGATAGCTATCTCCATGTCTAAGTCTTCATACATCTCTTCTCAACACCACACTGACCCTTGGTGTGGGTCATGTGTCTTCTGATATCGCAGTTCTGTACTCAGTCCCACATTAACCCTGCATGTGCCTTTATGCCACAGGTTACAGATTTAAAATATATCCCAGTGAGTCACTAACGTTAACGTGCAGGATAAGAGAATCATCTCTCAACTATTGATAACGTAAATTACATAATGTTTACAGCCCAGTATCAGGCCATTTGGCCCAACAGTTCTATGCCAGTGTTTATGCACCATACGAGTCTCCTCCCACCCCTCATCATGTATCCTTCTATTCCTTTCTCCATCATGAGCTTATCTAGCTTCCCTTAAACGCATCTATACTATTCGCCTCAGCTACTCTTTGAGATAGCAAATTCCACAGTCACCCCATTCTCTGAATAAAGAAGGCTGTCTTGAATGCCCTGTTGGATTTGTGAGTGTCTATCTTGCATTTATGGCATTTGTTGCCTCTTCACTCCGCACATGCGCAGCTGCACAGTAATCCACAACATACCATGCAGGGAACAAATCTGGAACTTACTGTGCAGGGAGCAAACAGGCAACTCGTAACCAACCTTCCCTTTAAGATGCTCACTTGGCAGCTACTGTGTAATCTTAATGGGACCCTGAAGTGCAACTAAAAGCAAAGAGAACGTAGAGAGGATATTTTGTTTCTGGGTCCTCATTTGGGACTCACCCACAAGTGGAACCACCCTCAGTACATCTACCCTATTAAACTCTTTCATAGTCTTCAGGCCACCTCTCATCCTTCTCTTTTCTAGAGTAAAGAGCCCCAGTCTGTTCACTGTTCAGTCTTTCCTGAGGTCTCTCAGTTTTGGTCATCTTTTGTAAATCCTTGTAACACTTTCTCCAGGGCTTCCGTATCTTTTTCTTTAATATGGAGACTATAACTGTGCACAGTAATTGAACGGTGGAATTTTTCGTGCCTGCTGTTGTCAGGTATGCTTGGCAGCGAGAGCAGGCAATGTGGCGAGAAGGTCAAGAATTGGTTTCACGATGGCGTGACACCAGTTTGCAATCGTCCACTCGGCCCATCAATGGCGGGCTACGTTCCCTGTTATCGGACGTCGGGAGCCTCATTGTAATACATCAGCCTGTCATTGTAAGGCCAGCCTGTCGGAATCATACCCCCACCCCCTCCCCCCTCCCCCCACCCTTGCTGGATCATCCACAATCACGCCGACGTGTTTCACAACAGCACATAAAAGGTGTGCGCTTGCCGGGCTGCACTTTGAGGGGAACTCGGAGGCGAGTGCACAGTGATGTTGCAGAGCACTCGCGAGGGTCACCTGTTGGGCTTCAAGGCTGAGGCGCATTGAGGGGAGCTGCCCCTGTGGTTGAGGCAGCTTTGGGAGTGGGGCAAAGGCTGCCCTGCGGTTGAAGGTAGTGCATAAGCATGTGTGGGGAGTTGGGGGGGTGGTAGTGGATGAGGGAAGCAGCCATGCATTAGGGGCACCTTGTATAAAGTGACCATTCCTCCGCAGCTGAGACAGTTTGGGTGTAGCCACATTGATAAGCTTGGAGTTGGGCCTCTAGCTTCTCTGCCCACTCAAGCAACGCAGAGGCATGAAAGTACCACCAAGTGCTCCAGAGATTTTCACCCCTCGGGCACAGACTCCAAACTATTGAGTGTTTTAGTGGACTGCAGAACAATTGGATGACTGGGCACGTTGTACAATCTCCTCGCTGAAGCTGGGCCATGGAGCAGTCACTGGTGGAGGCACTCACAGCCCCTTACAATGTCCACATCCCGGTTTGGTTCAAGCTAACAGTGCAGCCTTGCAGTGCGGGTTAGGAGAATGCCTGCGCCTGGGCTGAGAGCACAGCCTGCAGTCTAATGGGCAATTAAAAACAAAATGCTCAGCAGATCTGACAGCATCTGTCAGGGGGGAAGAACAGATTTAACGGTTTCGAGTCCTCTTCAGCTCGGTTTCTCTCTCTGCTGCTAGACCTGTTGAGTTTTTCCAGCATTTTCTGTTTTTATTTCAGGTTTCCAGCATCCACAGCTTTTATCTTGGAGTCCAATGGGCAAAGCTGTCACCAGTCGGTCAGGTGGAGTGGGGCGGAGGTGGGTGGGGTTTCACACGGCCATGCAGCGCGCTAAACTCCAGCCATCCAGCGGCAGCCAGCGCTCTCCGGGAAGCATTAAGAGGCCTTCAGACTTAACCAAGAGAAGCTCTTAGTACACCCATGCTAACCCACACATCTCTCTTTCATCCTACGCCAGGAGTGCATCAGGATCATGGAGCCTGGTGAATAGCTGTATGCCTCGTGGCGTACAGAGAGTGAAGATGACGGAGAACAGAGCGACTGAGGCTCCTGGCTGCACAGAGGGAGGAGCAGCCCCCTCTGGAAGAAGGGGTGACTGGGGGTCCCGCACACGCTGCCAAAGAGCCACAGCAAGCTGTTGCTGGTGGGCGCCTAGCACGACCCAAGGCCTATAGACGTCATCGTTCATTCCTGCAGGTGACCGAGAACCAGTGTCGCTTAAGACTGCACAGGCCTAGGATACTGGTTTGTCACATCTTCTTCCTGCTGCAAGATTTGACTCCACACGGGCATGGAGGGTATCCACTGCCAGTGTCTGTGAAAGTGACTGCAGTGATCAATTTCTATGCCAGTGGCACCTTTCAGAGCTGCAGAGGTGACCCCTGTGAGATATCGCAAGCCTCCACCTACAACTGCATCCATGAGGTCACAGATACCATCTTCGCGAGGATACACAAGTTGGTGCATTTTGCCCGGGACCAGGAAAGCCAGGATGCAAGAGCGATTGGATTTGCCCAGATCTCGGGTTTCCCACAGGTGCAGGGTGTGATTGAGTGCACTCACATGGTGCTCAGATCTCCATGGCAACACGCAGTCAACTATGTCAATGTGAGGGATTCCATTCACTGAATGTGTAGCTGGTGAGCGACCATCACAAACACATCCAGGTCGGCTGCGGTTCCCAGGGAGCGTCCACAGCTCCAGCGTCGGTCTCAGATCCCTGACGTCTTCCAGGGCCCACAGAGGCTGCAGGGCTGGCTCCTCGGGGATAAGGGCTACCCACAGAGGCCGTGTCTGATGACACCCGTGTGGCAGCCTCAGACTGCACCAGAGCGAAGGTATAGCAAGCAACTCGTAGCTTGGCTGAGCAAACCATCGGGATGTTGAAAATGAGGTTCCTGTGCGTGGACCGGTCTGGTGGGACCCTGCAATACAGTCCACAGAGGGCCTCATTGTCGCCTGTTGCGCCCCTTACAACTTTGTGGTCCAACGGGGAGATGAGGTTGGCTGAGGGGGAGGAGGAGATGGAGGTATTGAAGGGCTCCTCCAATGAGGAGGGCGCCAACGGGGATGAGGGTGAGGTGGTTCTTGAAGACAAGGGTGATGAGGCTCTCGCACTGGCCAGATGAGGCAGATGTGCTCGAGAGTCCCTCATAGCAGCTGGATTTGTGGAGGATGATGACGACGTGCAATCCTCACATTGCATCTATGAACTCCAGTCTGGCTTATGGCAGCACACTTACCCTCTGTGATAAGGCTGCTGTTATGGAGATGCAATGGAGGTCTTAATAGTCACTCGATCACAGGAGGATGATGACAACATGCAGTGAGGACACTCCATAGATCTTCACTTAGCCTCTGAGAATGTCTGACTCCTGTCTGGCCGAGGGCAGCTCGCTTGCGCTCTGTGATCAGGGTCATATCATAGACACACAACCATGAAACTTTAAAAACATCTGGTCCTTTGTCCACCTTCAGCACCTGACCCCTTCAGGAGCACAGCATCACTGGTCAGAGATGCTGAAGAGATGGGGGCCAGCTCCATCTTAAAGGTGCTGAGAGCACACAGAGAGAATGAGGAACTCTGTGACACCTGCCCATGACATTCTGGCAGCAATGACCAGCACCATCGAGGTGCAGGCTTCAGTAATGCCTCTAGCGAGTGTGAGGCTGGACCATCACTGTGGTCTGAAAGCTGAACACAGCACAGGGAAGAGGCCCTGGACTGAGACACCTGCCTTTTATCTTGTGCAGGGACCAAGGTTTTACATCTGAGTGACATGAGCACTGCTCATCAGAACAAGGAGCTATAAGCAGGGAGACATCCTTGGGAGTTTATTGACAATAGAGAATAGTATGTACAAATGATTAACACCCATGCCCAGCAATTACATCTTCTCCTCCATTGTGCCTTGCAACCTGAGGAGTGCAATGGACATCCCTTCCTGATGTTCTAGAGATTCCCTTTGCAGCTCCAGCAACTGAGGTATGACTGAGTCCAGAGGCTTGTCACCTGATCCAGACTCAGCCAATTTCTGGCCTCCAGCAATCCTCCAAGTGCCAGGGACCTGGGAAGTCCCTGCTTCCGGCCTGCTGTGGATCGACAGTGCAATGTGCTCACCAGATTGTGATCCCGAGGCTACTCTAAAGCTAGGTCCTCACTGAGGTGTGTGTCTCTGCGCTGGTGGAGGGTGTGGGTGAGCACTGTGATGGGACTTCAATGAGGGTGGCTTCAGATTCCTCTTCAGAGGTTTCTTCAGAGTTTGATTGGAGGTCCTGGGTTGTGGACTCCATTGGCTGTTTGGCAGATGTGCCTGTGAAAGCAAGGGGAGATAATTAGTGCATGGCAGTGGCCTGTGAAACAGGACACATCACTCATGGCCTGGTTGCCTAATGGATGTTGCACTGCTGGATCCTCACTTGGTAGAGCAACACTGACCTCACCATCAGCACAGGAATGGTCCAGATCCTCACCGCCTAGCTGGATGGCTCTGTTTTCAAAGTCTGTGAGGGCGTTAATTTCAGGCATCCCTCTACCAGTCTGTGACCTCTCCCTCTTGTTGTGTGCCAGCTTGTCCTGCATGAATAGAGATGGAGAGAGTATAAGCAGGATGCCTGCCAAGCCAGATGGTAAGTATGCCTGGCGTGTGTGGGTGGTGAGTGGTCCCATGGACAGGTTGAGGATAATGACGGTGTGTTTGAGAGAAGGAATGGGGATGTCCCTTGAACTGGCAGTGAGTGAGGGCCCTGTGGATGTGTGATGGGTTTGTGAGTGTGGGTTGAGAGTGATGAGAAGAGTGACTTACCCTGGCGGAAAGGAGGAGATCATTCATCCTCTTGAGGCACAGGGTGTCTGTCCTCTTTTGCAGGGCGTTGGTGCTGACCACTGCTGCCTCCACCTCCCAAGCTGGATTGGAGATGTTGCTGCCCATCCTGCAGCCAGAGTGGGGGTAGGGGACATCCCGGCGAGCCTTCACTGTGTCCAGAAGTTGCTCGAGGGACACGTCATTGAACCTGGGGGCTGAAGTCTTCTTGCCTTTCAGGGCCATGTCTCCTTTGCAGCAGCTGGAATGACTGAGAGGTGTGCGCACAGCTGGACTTTAAATATGGCACCTGGCATGATGAAGTGGCGAGATGCTGGAGCGGCTGGTGAATGAGAGCTCACCAACCATAGAAACCTCGTGTTTCCCGGGAATGAATAATTAATGCGGTGGGTTTGGGATGATACGGTGTGAAAAGCTGCCATTGCAGCCGGCAGGTAAAAAACCTCATTTTACCCGCCTGCTACCACACATAGCGTAAATCTGGGACAATTCCACACCAAGTGTGCTACTTGAAACATTCACCAGAGTGGATTATAAATAGGGTTATAAATAAATGTCTTTTATTCCCAGAAGAGGAAACATCCTCTCTACATCAATCCTGTCAAGACACCTCAGGATCTTAAAGGTTTCGATCAAGTTGCCTCTTACTCTTCTAAACTCCAGTGGATACAAGTCTAACCTGTCCAGCCTCTCCTCGTAAGACAACCTGCCCATTCCTGGTATTAGTCTGGTAAACCTTCTCTGAACTGCTTCTAACGCATTTGCATCTATGTTTAAATAAGGAGACCAATACTGTACACAGTACTCCAGATGTGGTCTCAGCAATGCCCTGTATAACTGAAGCATAACCTCCCTACTTTTGTATTCAATTCCCCTCACAGTAAATGATAACATTCTATTAGCTTTCCTAAAGACTTGCTGCGTTCATTCCTCAGCTGGAGGTATACTGTCACAACACAAACACAAAATGCTGGAAAATCTCAGCAGGTCTGGCAGCATCTGTGGAGAGAAAGACTCTTCTTCGGAGTGAAGAAGAGTCATACGGCCTCAAAACATTAACTGTCTTTCTCTCCACAGATGCTGCCAGACCTGCTGAATTTTTCCAGCATTTTTTGTTTCTGTTTCAGATATCCAACGTCCGCAGTATTTTGCCTTTATCTTAGGCATACTGTCACAAGTGGTATTCATGGAATGCCTCAAATAAGAAATGAGGAATTGAATTTTGATCCAGCCTGTGCCATTTTGTATTGGCAAAAGTAACAATGATGAGCGCCTCACTGGAGCAACACAAAAGTCTCAGAAAATCATGTTGTCACCACGGTACAAATTTTCAGGAAAGTTTGGACCTTTTGTTTAGTTGACTGAGGGATAATTGTCATTTGGGACATTGAAGAAAACATTCAACTCTTCACCTTTTATAACTAACAAAAAAAAAGTCAGGTTAATATCTCATCTAAATACTGGCACTTCCCTTGGTATTATACTGGAGCATCAAACAACGTTGTAGTTTGTTGCAGGGTGTTCGATACCTCTCGGTAGGCCTTAATGACATCTTTGTAGTCTTAAGTAGGTTGAGAACCATGTAGATGTATACAGTAAAGTGTTCAAGCTAGGAGCTGACTCCATGCTTGCTGGTGCACACTGTTCAGTCCAACATTGGATGGACCCCTAGTTGCAGGTCATGCGTTCTCTTACATCATTGGGTGGGCGGTACTGTACTCAGTCACACATTAACCCTATATGTGCCAGACCCTTATACTACAGAGTTATAGAGTAATGGAGTCATTATGACACAGGAGGAGGCTATTCAGCCCATCAAGCTCGTGATGACCTAACAGAGAAGGTTGATGAAGAGAATGCTATGAACATTATCAATATGGATTTTGAGAAATTATTTGACCATGTACCACAAAATTGTGGCTCATGGGATAGAAGGGTCAGTGTCAGCCTGGATTAGAAAAAATGTCTGAAGGACAGAAAACAGCGAGTTGTGGTAAATGGTTGTTTTTTTAATGTGCTTAGAACCAGGATTCAGACATGAACCACAAGTCTCTGACTCAGAGGTGAGCTGAGCCAAGTCTGGCACCAAAAATCCACTTCTCCCTTTTTAATAGCTGGGTCTGCTATTTGCCCCTGAGCTGTACGAATAATGGGAAGACTTAATTGCTATTGAGGTTGTACCGGTTACCCTGAATTAAGGGAGCAGATTGACACAACCTAGAGGCTGATCATTGACCAACACTTTCCTGAGTG
The DNA here is from genome assembly GCF_017639515.1 of Carcharodon carcharias. Lineage (NCBI taxonomy): Eukaryota > Metazoa > Chordata > Chondrichthyes > Lamniformes > Lamnidae > Carcharodon > Carcharodon carcharias. Next base: position 3,929,136 of record NC_054497.1, on the reverse strand, counting down.
TACAATGGTGGTAGTCTGCTGAAGGATGGGCTGTTGAGTCTAAGAGCAGGTAATGGAGGTCGAACTGTAAACACCCTATTAATATATCTTCCCGTGACAGCTGGGTCACATTAGCATGCGTCAAAACTGAGGCGTTTATCCAGAGTTCTCTATTATTTGGAGTTAAAGGTTCAAAACCATCGCGTATCGTTCATATCAGTTTATAAAGGTAGATGGGCTGAATTGTCCCCTCTGGGCCTCAGTCCCCCAGTGGGGGCGGAAAGTAAGAGGGACTCTCCGCTGCAGAGCCGAACAGGACAACATTCTGAATTGCACGAAGCGACTGCGTCAAAAACATTGAGGGTCAAATTTTGTGGGGGCGTTGATGTTGCCATGGAGACCAGCTACAGACGGCTGCCATGCCTCTGTTGCCCTTGTCCTTCTGGCTGCAGGAGCTCATGGCTCTGTGGCTCAAAGTACCCTTGGGGACGAGCAGCAATGCATCTTTCACACGGCAGACGGTTGTCGATGGGTTGGTGGTGAAGGTTGACAGCACGCGAGTGGCACCTGCGTCACAAGTGCTCACTAACCAACCTTTTTTACTTACGCAGGACACGTTAGTACCCGACAGATGCGAGAGAGAGAAATCGGGAGGGGGCGTGCCCATTCCCCGCCGTGTCACACAGCACGAAGAACGGGCTGCCAAGCTGGGCAGGGGAGGGCCGTGTCCGCTCCCGCGGCTGGGGTGAGGTCGGCCTCCCCCAGCCATCCAGCGAGGAAGCATGCTTAATCTCTGCTCATCAAAAGCTGGGGGTGAGGCTCTGTGCAATGTGGGAGGCCGCCCATACACTTACTCATTCTCCCCTCCTTCCATTACAGGTGCCAGCAGGAAGAGGGCGCAGCCAGGCCCCGATCCTGAGCTCAGCCTCAGCCTGAAGGAGGACCGAGGAGGATGATGGAGATGACATCGACTTCTTATCTGTAGAGACGTCACCTCAGTCACCTGCACCCTCCCACCAGCCCAGAGACACTCACCTCGGTGGGTTATAAATCTAGTTCAGGCTGGGCCTTGCACTCTGGTGGTCACCTCAAGGACACGCAGGAGGAAGCAGGGATGGCCAATGTCATAGAAACATAGAAACTAGGAGCAGGAGTAGGCCATTTGGCCCTTCGAGCCTGTTCCACCATTCATTATGATCATGGCTGATCATCCAACTCAATAGCCTGCTCCCGCTTTCTCCCCATACCCTTTGATCCCTTTCGCCCCAAGATCTATATCTAACCCCTTCTTGAAAACATACAATGTTTTGGTCTCAACTACTTTCTGTGGTAACGAATTCCACAGACTCACCACTCTCTGGGTGAAGAAATTTCCCCTCATCTCAGTCCTAAATGGTCTACCCCATATCTTCAGACTGTGGCCCCTGGTTCTGGACTCCCCCACCATCGGGAACATCCTTCCTGCATCTACCCTGTCTAGTCCTGTTAGAATTTTATCAGTTTCAGAGGAGTGCTGGCGGAGAGGCTTCTGCTAAGCCTCAGTTTGATGATGAGCCTCTTCTTTGCTGTGGATTCAAGCTGAAACTCACCCCTGCCAATCCATCATTCCCTATGTAAACATTTACTGCTAGACTGGATTGATTCAGATCTGCAAACCCCATTGGCTGAATCTGGACTGAAATTGGCCAATGTTCATTTAAGCCCTGTGGACCTTAGTGGAGGCTGAGTCACTGAACACACAACTCCGTGTTAGAAGTTGGAATCCTTGCTTGTGAGACTTGAACATATAATTTAGGGTGATTGTTCAATGCAGTACCAGGTGAGTTGCTGTCTTTTGAATTTGAAGGTAGACTGAGGCCCTATGAGCTCCCTCAGATTTGCCATGGTTGTTTTCAAAAGAGAGCCTTCTCCCAGTGTCTGGTCCAACATATCCCTCCAACCAACTTGCCTAAAAACAGATAATCTAATCATTCACCTCCCTGTTGTTTGTGAGATCTTACACTTTACAGTGTGAAGAGTACTTCATTGGCCACAAGGCATTTTGGGAATACTGATGTTGCGAAAGGCGCTATATAGATGCAAGTTCTTAATTTTTCTATCCCGGAAATCTACTGGCAATCTACTTTTCAGCCATAATTAGTCAATATGATTTTTCTGTCATTGAGAATAATGGGAAAACACAAGAATTTCATAGCCTTGATTACAATTAATTTTTGTTTTTACATTTATTAGAAGATCTTCCCTGGCATTGCTCACAATGAGTCAGAATGTGTGGCTTGTAATATTGCGGAGTCATTAATGAAGTGTGACAAAGTGTTAACAGGAAGTAAACAAAACACTTACAGGAAGTGTGCATTACACACCAAGGTGTTTATTACAGAGATGAGGAAATAGATTCGATATTGAATAGAAGTGGTACCTAGGAAAAGGAGCAGACCATTCAGCCCCTTGAGCCTGTTCCATTTAATGAGATCATCTGCATCTACTGGCAAAAGAACCAAAGGCAACATGAGGAAAAACTTTTTTTTACACGGTATGTGGTTAGGATATGGAATTCACTGCCTGAGAGTGTGGTGGAGGCAGGTTCAATCATGGCTTTCAAAAAGGAACCAGATAAACGCCTGAAAGGAAGGAAGGGTGCAGGGAAAAGGGTGGAGGAGTGGAACTAGATAAATTACTCATGTAAAGAGCTGGCATTGGCTTGACAGGCCAAATGGCCTGCTTCTGCGCTGGAGCCATTTTATGAATTGTTCAATTATTCCAGTTCAATCCTTCAATTATTCCAGTGCTCTTCTTTGGTGCCTTTTGCTGCAAGCCCTTGTCCCTCCACTGGGTCTCTCAATTAGAATAGCATTTACTGTCAGGGTTTGGGCCATAGTTACGGACAGTGAAACCCCTCAATAATGCTGTAGTGTTGAAACTCACCCCTGCCAATTCTTCATTTTCTATGTAAACATTTACTGCTAGACTAGATTGACTGAGATCCACAAATCCTATTGGCTGAAAAGGCATATGGTCCAAGTGTCAAGGTGAAACAGCAAGAATGCTGGGCGACGGGACCAGGCTCTGACTGCCTCCTGCCCCGGAGCTAAATAAAAAAATATGTTTTCATGGAATGTGAGATACCAAATTATATGGATTTTTTACTTCTGAGAGGACAGCTTAGGAACCATAAAATAAATTATGCAAAAGATGTAGGTGAATTAGAATGATGGTTGAAATTTTACATAGAATACTACATGGGGGAATAAAGGGCAACATGTGCAGGACACTTTTAACTTAAATAGTCGCCTGGTGGTACAGAACTTGATTATCGCTGAGAAAAGAGACACGTTAACGAAGCTTTTCATCTTGCACTCATCAGGACAAATGCAAGAATGCCAAATTTCAAACAATCTCAAATTCTCCTACAGTATAAATTGTTGTGATTGTTTGAAATTTGGCATTCTTGCATTTGTCCTGATGAGTGCAAGGTGAAAAGCTTTAGCAACTTGTCTCTCGTTTCAGTAATGTTTAACTTAAATGTACAATTTGCGATATTGCATTTACTGCATTGGAAGGGAAGATCATTATTGCCCCTCTTCCCACTGTTGCCCAAAGGTTTGGAATGCTACCATAGCTACAGATGAAACTGAGAGAGGTCCAGAGGTCTTAGCTGACCCAATGCCCAGTCACATCAGAGCAACAGTTAACAGAGGATGTAAATGCTGAATTATACATCGTAAATTGTAGTGTACAAGTCAAAGTAATTCATGTTCAACCAACGCTATAGTGAGTGTTGTGTCCAGTTCCGAGGCACAAGGGAGATCTTCAGATGCTGGGGAGCAGCCAGAAGCTGACTATTGGTGTTCGAAGGATCTGGGATATGGGGCCAGACTGGATCTTAACTCCCAAAAAATGAGTGGGTTGTGTTCAAGTCTGAGGTTAAAATACAAAAAACATCAGGAAATAAACACACCTTGGAACTGCCCACTCCCAGTTTTAATGGAGCAAGGACAAGGGGTTAGGGGTGAGGGTGATCAATCTTCCTGCAGGAAGCAGGATGGCCACCAGATATTATAATAAGATTGTCTTTCTTCATTTAAATAGTCTTTCCGTTTGTAACCACAGGCGAGCAGTTTTCTCAAATCTCAGGAAACTCAGAAGGTTAATGGAAGTGAGAGGGGCTGAATCCACAAGGTTGGTGCATTTACAGCACTGCTTGTGGGCCAAGAAGTGCAGCTATCCTGTAAACACCCACACCCAGCCCCCTCTGCAATCTGTCTGCTGCCCACCCTAACCACCACCCAACCTCCACCCGACTGCCATGGGACCCTCTGCCATGATGGAGACCCCTCAAACCACTATCAGACTGCTCTGCTGCAGGAATCCCCACCTGTAGGATACCCCCCCACCACCCCACCCCACGCCCCCATGATCTGAACCTCCGCCATGATCGATCTCACCCCACCCCCTATCTACCTGCTCTCTTAGGTTTCAGCCTTGTGAAGTGGAGTTCCCACTTGACAGGCCATAATGGCCACCGGTGGGCAGGGACCCCACTTAAAGGAGTCCTGCCGTTACATTCTGCAGGGCATTCGGAAAGCCTGTTCTTCCCAACCTGACAACAAGTCCCCACCCCCCAACACTTGCACAAAACTTACCTCCAGGCTAGAAGCCAGGCAGTGGTCAACCCTCCCTCTAGAACTATATCCAGGTCATTAGATGCACTGAGTGATCAGAAGTGATGTCAAATAGAACACTAACTATCAAACATAGAGCCGCATGATATAAGTTCCATCTTCCTAGATTAGAATGACCAAATGAAACTGGGCGAGCATGCAGATCAGGGAGAGTTAAATTTCTTTGAAAAGGGAGCAAACTAAATACCATTTTTCCTCAAATTAGTAGGTCACTGAGAAAGAGCCAATTCAAAAGGCCCTTTGTTAGCAAACACCCATTGTATGTTGCTATAGTAACAACTTCACGGCTTAGTGTTGTACACTGAAAGATCATCCTTCCTGGTCACATGCAGCTCCCAAGGGGCAAAATCGGGCCTTCTGATCTTCGAGTGATCTTTGGCCTCCAACGCCATCAATTCAACATCCATGTTGTCTATAATGCGCACCATGTCTCCCTCTGGGTCACGGTAATTAAGGGCAATGGCCTCGTTCCCAAATTCAGTCCTGGAAAGTCAAGAAAATACAACTGCTTTTAGTCTAAAGAATGCAAGTGAGGGTTCTTAGTAGTCATCATGCTGCACTCTTAGAAGATGGAGATCACCCATTGCGTTTGGACCTGTTACCCTACAACAGTACAAGGTGGCAACTCACCACCAGCTTCACAACGGCAAACAGGGATGGGCAAGAAATAAATGTTGCTTTAGACGTACTTACTATCCCTCATCACCAATCATTCCACAACCCCAAGGGTAAGAATACCACTTGCTTCTAGTCCTCTATATATCCCACTTTCAACCAAACTCCATTCGGATGCAAAAGAGGTTCTGGGGTTTGACTCCCCTCCTTTCCTGAAAAACCCACCAAGCTAATTCTCATTCACTGCCTTTCCCTCAGGAGAGGGATTATCACCCTGAGTTAACTATATAAATGCAAAACTTTATTTTTTTTCATTGGGAACTTCCAAAGTATATTTTACATAAAGCAACATATTACCACTGTAGCAATGCACAGTTTCCACACAGTGCACCAGTAGCTCACACACTACTTTCCCTACCTTTTTTATTCATTCATAGGGTGGCTGTCGCTGGCTAGGCCAGCATTTATTGCCCATCCCTAATTATCCTTGAGAAGGTGGCGATGAGCCATTTTCTTGAACCACTGCAGTCCATGTGGTGTAGGTACACTCACAGTGCTGTTTTGGAAGGAATTCCAGGATTATGACCCAGTCACAATGAAGGAACAGCCGATATATTTCCAAGTCAGGATGGTGAGTGGCTTGGAGGGGAACTTCCAGGTGGTGGTGTTCCCATGTGTCTGCTGCCCTTGTCCTTCTAGATGGTAGTGGTCATGTGTTTTGAAGGTGCTGTCTAAGGAGCATTGGTGAGTTTCTGCAGTGCATCTTGTAGGTCATACGCACTGCTGCTACTTGCATTGGTAGTGGAGGGAGTGAATGCTTTGTGTGGATGGGGTGCTAATCAAACTGGATGCTCTGTCTTGGATGATGTTGAGCTTCTTGAGTGTTGTGGGAGCTGCACTCATCCAGGCAAGTGGAGAATATTCCATCACACTCCTGACTTGTGCCTTGTAGATGGTGGAGAAGCTTTGGGGAGTCAGGAAGTGAGTTACACGCCGTAGGATTCCTAGTCCCTGAGCTGCTCTTGTAGCCACAGTATTTATATGGCTAGTCCAGTTCAATTTCTGGTCAATGATAACCCCCAAGATATTGAAAGTGGAGGATTCAGTGATGGTAATGCCATTGAATGTCAAGGGACAATGATTGATTCTCTCTTGTTAGAGATGGTCATTGCTTGGTAGTTGTGTGGCACAAATGTTACTTGCCACTTGTCGGCCCAAGCCTGGATATTGTCTAGGTTTTGCTGCATTTGGACATGGACTGCTTCAGTATCTGAGGGGTTGTGAATGATACTGAACATTGTACAATCATCAGCGAACATCCCCACTTCTGACCTTATGATGGAAGGAAGGTCATTGATGAAGCAGCTGAAGATGGTTGGGCCTAGGACACTACCCTGTCAAACCCTTTCCCAGAGACCATTATTAGCTGGGACTTCTCATAGAGTTACTACTACGGCAGGAGTCCATTCAGCCCATCAAGTGCCAGGAGTGGAGACATTTAAAATAAAGCTCGCCACCATTTTCTGAAAGGAAGTTACATTAGGGCTGAGGAAATTAGTAACCTCTTATTTGTATCCAAGTAAATGGTACTTTTGTGTTTCCAACTAAGGTCAATTCCATGAGTCGCCTTTCTTTGTCACAAGGTCACAAGATGTGGCTAAGCCCTGTTAATCCATTTGATCTCAGAATACCAACCCTTTCATTCTTACCATTCAGGAAACCGGCTGACAACTCAGATCTGGAGCAATGCTTGCCTTATGTCGGCTGTGACTCAATTGGTAGCACTCTCGCCTCTGAGTTGCCAGGTTCTGGGTTCCAGTCCCATGCCAATATTTACCCCTCAATCAACATCGCAAAAAAGCAGGCTATCTGACCATTATCACAATGCTGCTTGTGGGATCTTGCTGTGCACCAATAGCTGCTGTGTTTCCTACATTACAACAGTGACTTCACTTCAGAGAAGCATTCCAATTGCTGGAAAGCACCTTGAGATGTCCGGTGGCTGTGAAAAAGTGCTACATAAATGCAAATCCTTTGTCAAATGTTCAGTCTGTGGCTCCTACATTTTTCTCAGAAGGTTGACACCGGGTCCCTGACCGGCTTCAGCTCGTTTCAACCTGTCCTTGCTACCTTGTTTGGAGTTCGAATCGAAGAGCATTCCAATAATCTGCAGCAGGATAACTAATTCCAAACACTGGAATTGCTGACACCACAGCCCATAATGACCAAGGGAAAACAAGCCGCTCTTGTTGACTATATGGTCTCAACATAAACACTTCCTAATCGAAGTCTGGAATTCCAAGGGCAAAAATTAATTTCCTATTCAAAACATTTAATTGTGGTTCTTGTCCAAGTATAACATGGTTGTCAACTGTTGAAATATTTATACTCAAACACACCAGACTCGTTAATCCACCCTGTCCTTTTCTACCCTGAAGTAAATGGTACTGTGGATGCCAGTCACCTTATAGTACCTTGGCCAAGTGGTCTTACTTGTACAGAGAGCGTGTGCCAGCAAACCAATCATAGGGATATGACAACTAGGTCTGACCCTGCAGTGCATAATTTTCCAGCAAATGTCACTAGACAACGAGCAGTGCTGTTAATCAAGGGTTCTGACAGGAGGTCATTGACCTGAAACATTAACTGTTACTCCCTCCACAGATACCACCTGACCTGCTGAGTGTTTCTTCAGCATTTTCTGTTCTCATACCAGTGGCAGTGGCTCTCAATTACTTTTCTGTCTCTCAGCACAGATCACAGAGGTCATTATAACATCTGAACTGCTATTCTGGCTGATAACAGTGAATCCTGATGCCTCAAGAACATGATTCATTCACAGGATGTGGGCTTCAGTGGCTGGGCCAGCATTTATTGCCCATCCCTAATTGCCCTTTGGAGGGGAACTTCCAAGGGGATTATGAGGAATAAGAGCAGGAGTAGACCACTTCATCATTCAATAAGATAATGACAGATCTTCACTGATCTCAACTCCACCTTCCCATCCTATCCCCAAATCCCTTGTATCCCTTCAACCCTTAGATGCCAAAAATTCATTGAGTTTAGCCTTAGATCTGCTCAACAGTGAGTATCCACAGCCCTCTGGGATAGAGAATTCCTAAGATTCACAGCCTGGGTGAAGAATTTGTTGTAACTTGGAGAAAGAAATGGAGCTGTTCAGGGCTGTTTTTTTTAACTCGCTCATGAGATGTGAGCACTGCAGGCAAGGGCAGCATTTATTGCCCATCCCTAATAGCCTTCGAGAAGGTGTCTTCTGGAATATTTGCATTCCTTCTGGTGTAGGTACACCCACAGTGCTGTTAGGAATGGAGTTCCAAATTTTGGACCCAGCGACATTGAAGGAACGTGAGATATTTCCAAGTCAGGATGGTGTGTGGTTCAGAGAAGAACTTGCTGTTCCCATGTGTCTGTTGTTCTTGTCCTTCTAGATGGTAGAGGTCGTGGGTTTGGAAGGTGCTGTCGAAGGAGTCTTGGTGAGTTGCTGCAGTGTGTCTTGTAGATGGTACACACACTGCTGCTACTGTGCATCGGTGGTGGAGGGAGTGAATGTTTAAGGTGGTGGATGGAGTGCAGATCAAGCGGGGCTGCTTTTCCCAGGATGGGATCGAGCTTCTTGAGTGTTGTTGGATCAATATTTTATCCAGGCAAATGGACAGTATTCCAACACACTCCGGATTTATGCTTCATTGGAGCAGCCAGACAGATTAGGTGAGTGAGTTCAGTGCCTGTTAGATCAGGAAAGTCCCAAACACAATTCCTAGACTGTGCTGAATTACTTATCTCAGCCAGGATAGCAGTTGGAGCTGAATTATTATCTTCAGGACCCTTGTGCAGGGTGAGAGGTGGAATGTCAGTTGGGACATCCAATTTCAATCCATTATACCTACACTTGTTGCATTCTCCTACATTCTCCTACATGCATCAGCAGCTGGGCAAAAAACAGTTAGTGTATATCAGTCAAGCGACAGAGAGAAACCTGGATAGAGCCAAGTTGGATACTCACAATGCTTTATCAACCAAAGTACATTCTAAAGTGGGCAGCAGCAATAAACGATATGGAGATTTCTTCTCCCATGGTCTTCTTTACCTTTCCACCTGCTTCAGAAGGGAGGAGATGGTGTAGTGGTAATGTTACTAGGCTAGTATTCCAGAGGCCCAGACTAATGCTCGGGGAACATGGGTTCAAATCGCACCTTGCAGCTGGTGGAATTTAAATTCAATTAATAAATCTGGAATTGGAAGCTAGTCTCTCAGTAATGGTGACCATGAAACTCATTGATTGTTGTTTAAAAGCCCATCTGGTTCACTAATGTCCTTTAGGGAAGGAAATCAGCTGTCCTTACCTGGTCTGGCCTACACGTGACTCCAGACCCATGGCAATGTGGTTGACTCTTAAGTGCCCTCTGAAATGCCACTTAGTTCATGGGCAATTAGGGATGGCAACAAATGCTGGGATGGGCAACAAATGCTGGCCTTGCCAGTGACATCCACATCCCAAGAAAGAACAAGGACCATGGCTGCCTGCCCACCCTCCAGAACACATGACACCTTCAGGGGCATGAAGAATGTAAACGGTGCTACCCTCCTGTACCTCCATATAAAGTAATGATTCTACACCAATAAGCCTGAGGATTGCCTGTCCTCCAAGGTCACTCTATTTCTGTCCCTGTTAAACATCCATGCCTGCCCAATTTCCAAATGGGAGTAACTGGACTAAAATTGGATATTTTGAACGCCTGCAACCCCTGACAAGAGTCCTGAGGATAATTATAAAGCTCCAATAGCTATCCTGACCTGACATAAACTAATTCAACCACAGCTTAGGAATTGTGCCCGGGACTTTCCTGATTGAACAGGTACTGAACTAACGGATCAAAAGCAAGATGGGGAAACCACCTGGCATCAAACACACAAAGACCACTGCTCAGACAAGCTTTCCCCACTGTTAAAGGGAACAACACAGCACAAGCTGTTGGCGCGTCTACTGACTTGTGCCAACAATTCTCCATCTGTTAAGTTCCTGCCTTCTGGCAGCTCATATTGGGTGGGGGGGGGGTGCGGGTGGCGGAAAGGCACAGGGCAGATTCCTGGCATTCCCGAGCAGGAAGGAAAATAGTTTGCCTCTCTTCCCCCATCAGACTGACAGCGACTGAAGAGCATCTTGCCGCATGCCCACGTTCCTCTGGGGCTTAACTTCTAGTTAGCAATCACTGCCAGCAAAGACCATGGCTGCCTGCCCACCCTCCAGAACACATGACACCTTGGCAAAGGGGCATGAAGAACGTAATTGGTGCTACAGCTACAATTAGGCGGAGCAAAAAAAAAACATGAGAGGAACTGAAAGCTGTGGGGGTGGGGGCGGGGGCGGGTCGGAGTGGGTGGTTTATGTGGTAATAGTGATCCAGAAAAGCCTTTCAACTTGGACCTTCAACTCAGCCCAGACCAAAAAGTTAAAAAAATCTCCTCCATTTGGATCCCACATGAAATCGAAACTGCTGTTAGCTTTTCACTGCGAGAGCCAAGGGGGAATTCCTTGCTTAGACATTATTGGAGCAGTGGATATTTTTTCCACAAGGAATGGTTGGGGCAGGACCATTGCTTTTTTTCCAGGAGAAATTGGATAATTATTTGAAGCAGAGAAAGAAATATATATCAGATATTTGCACCTCGTCTAGCCACAACTATTGTATCTTCACCTGTCTGCTCCCCTTTGGCTTTTGTGCCATGAACCCTTGGTCATTTAATTAGTCCTGCCGCCAAACTATCCTTTCATTTTATTCTCCTTTCCACCCACACCACCCTGCCCTGTTACTTGCTCAAACCCTGTTACATTCCTAACTTACTTCAATTCTGATGTAAGGTCATCGACCTGACCCGTTACCTCTGTTTCTCTCCCCCCCAGATGCCTCCTGACCTGCTGAGCATTTCCAGCATTTTTCTGTTTTAATTTTATGATTGAAGATATATGGGGCAGTTTTGGACTGTTCCCGCGAGGGCCTTAGGCAGGCACGATTGGCTGAATTCAGAGCTAGAAACTTACGTGGACTCATTGGTCAGGATTTTCTGGCCTTGCCGTGGGGGATGCAGCGGGCCAGTCCAGAGTCCATTCCCTTCGGCAGAATTGGACAATCCCGGCATCGGACGGGGGCCGGAAAACCCCACCCATAGTTGCTGACAGTTTCCAACCGCTCTTCATGATGAATTATCATGAGGGGGCGCGGATGTGAAGTAGGGTTGTGGAACGGATTCCTGGGGACCGCACAACTCAACTCCCCTCACCCGCCTCCGGCTCCTCCCCACCATTGGTCTGCCAGTATGCCCTGAGAAGGGAACGGACTCTTCCTTGCTTGATCGAATGCTCCTCGATGCCAATCAAATAAGAAATAAGGGAAAGAGTAGGTCATTTTGCCCATCGACCCTGCTCCACCATTCAATAAGATCATGGCTGATCTGACTGTGGCCTCAACTCTACTTGGCTGTCTGCGCCTCATGACCCTTGACTCCATTGGGGGTCAAAAATTTGTCTAACTCAGCCTTGAATATATTTGATGACCCACCCGTTGGAGAAGAGAATTCCAAAAATTAAAAACGCTCTGAGAGAAGAAAATCCTCCTCACCTCCCTTTTAAATGGGGGAGCCTCTTATTCTGAAACTGTGTCCGCTGGTTCTAGATTTCCCACTGAATGGAAATATCTTCTGAGCACCTTAAGCCCCCCCTCCGCTGTACATGTTTCGATAAGATCACCTCTCATTCTTCTAAACTCCACTATTTCCAATGTCTTTTCATAACAAAAGTTCAAAGAAATGGAGTAAAAAACACACACACACTATTTCTGGTAATAGATTCTTTTCTTCAAGATTGCCCTCTGCACTGCCTTGGAAAATAATCTTTAATTCCTGGAGATTCCAGAAAATTCCTGGAGGGTTGACAAGCCCAGGGGAGGGCCCGTGTAAATATAATCTGCTCCAGTGTGACAACCAACAATGAGTTCTTTCATCGAATCCAACATGAACAGTGCTGTTAAGGGCTGGAAAAGCTGATGCTCAACGCAAAAAACAGATAGTTGGCACCTCGGAGGACTCTGGTCATGCGCCCGGAAAACAAAATGGAGCTCCGCATGTCTGACACGCCCTTCAGTTTCGGGGGGGGTGGGCTGGGAGATAAGCACTCGGAGGTGAGTGCCTCTAATCGGGCGAGATTCATTCACTGTCGTGATTACGTTGAAATTCAGCCAAAAAGAGTGAAGCCAAAAACAGAGGAGAAAGCCAAATCAATTAAAAAAAAGCTATTCAAAAGAAGTTCTGACTAAATAATACCTCATCAAGGACAAAAGTTCTGTGTATTCCAGTTGTGCAGGGACGCCACCCTTCAGAGTTACATTCCTGCAGAAGGAGAAAGCATGTGAAACGCTAAATAACTGTTTCATTAACGTTGTTACCTATGAAGTGTTTTGTTTATAGCTACTGCCCTCGCGTTCCCAGCACCACTATGGGTGTCATTTTACACCGGCGGGATTTTACTGACCTGACAAAGTCAACGGGCCTCTGGACAGCTGGCCGCGATGTATGGCCCCGCCCCCACCCGCGCCGTGATGGGTCTGTAACATTCCGCCCGATATATTAATTACTCCTGGGGCCCTATTCCGTCTCCACACGCCCAAGGCTTAATATGCAGCCAAGTAAGCCGAGGGGCAGAATTTTTCATCCCGCGGTCTCTCTCTCGCGATCTTTCGGTCGGCGGGGGCGAGCAAGAGGCAGCAGCGCGCCCGCTGACGGTTAAGAGGCCTATTGAGGCCCTTAGGTAATTAACTGAGTTGCATTTTTCGCTGCCCACTTAACCGTTTGGTAGGCGGACAGGCAAATAGGCCAGGCAGCCTTTGCAAATTTTTGACCAAACCTCATCCACGGGCGGGATGAGATTTCCGACGCTAACTAAGAAAAACAATTTAAAAAAATTTAACTTCCTTTTTCGCATGTCCCTCTTCACCTGACTGAGTCGCGGGTGGGGGACACTTTTATCTTGTATGTTAAAAGTCTATTTTTGCACTTAAAATCTGTCAGCTCCCTGGGGCAGCTCCACGCCTTCAGGGAGCTGTCAGTCCGCACTTGCCCTCCCCCACCCCGGCAGCGCTGAGGCTCCCAGTGCCCGTTACGCGCCGGCTGGCCAATAATTGATCCTTCCCCCTGTGCCTGTCAATGAGGGAAAAATTCTGCCCTCGGTCTTTTCTTGGGCCTGCATATTCACTGTCAATGGGAGCCAAGAATTCAAATGCCAAATGCCAAACAGAGTTTCCAGAGGTAAGGTTTTTCGAGCACAGAGCAAAAAGGATAGAGCCTCTTAAGAAACATGCAGATACATTAATAAACACAACCTTGTCCTCAGTTTCTCACAGCTGGACTTCTTCATTGTTGGGCTGAGGTGCCAAGAAACTACTTCAAATATTCAGAGGCCACAAGCCTACTCTTGAGTTTCCTTAACACCATTCCAGCACTTTGTGATATTCCTGGCTGCCACAAAGCAACCCATAATTCCCATTAAACACTGGGAAGTGTAAAGCATTGGAGTTGCCCACCGGAAATTAGTTTGCCTCCCACCGGCCGGCTCTAGCAAGGGAGCAAGGCCATGGACATCCCAAAGCCGTGGCCCTCAGGAGATTGTTGGGAGTCACTCAAATGGGTAGCCAACGTGAACTTGCTTTAACTATACCGAGGTAGATTTTCAATGCAACTTTAAAAAAAAAATGACCCCTGTCCCAAACTCGTCACTGGAAATTGCTGAGGGACACCTAACCCAAATGACCTCTCTTCACTTGAAGTGTAGGCAAGCTACCCCAACCATGGCAGGCATTCAGCCAAATCCAATCCAATTTTCACACAATGTCCACTTCCAGCAGTCAAGAGGAGGGGAGCACCTCACCACCAAGGCCAAACTTGGTATTCTCATCGCCACTATTGCTGGGATCAGTTATCACAGATTGGGAACCAAACCATGGACTTCTTGGTCTTTGTAGCCCAGCTTCATTAAAAGATTCTCTAAGTGGGAGGTTTATTCGGATAGCTGGAGAGAACTATTGGCTTTGCTTGATTGACATTGTTATGTGGTTAAAATAAGTTATTTTTTCTGTGATCTCTTTTGTCAATGCCTCAATGTTTATTTGCACAAGATTAAGAGATGTGAAGTGGTTAAAGCTTCTGTTACTGAAATTTTAGGGGCCTGTTTGATTGACATTTTTATAGGGTTGTAGGAACAGCAGGCTATTTTCAGAAGATTTTTGAATGGGTGTCTTTTTTCCGGTTCCATACAAGCCATTGTTACTGTCGGGCTCATTGCTTCTGCACTAAGTGTATACTGGGTGAATGGACGAGGAAGGGCCATGAGTTGGCATGGAGGGCATGAGGGATCATTAGGATGGCTGGGTGTGAGGCAGGTGTTGGCATTGAGTTGGCATGAGGGCTGCAAGGAGCCATGGGGCTGGGTGGAGGGGGTAATGAATTGGTATTGAGTTAGCGTGTGAACTATAATGGCCATGGGGAGGTCATGTGTTGTGTGGGGTGAGGGCTAGAGGCATAACAGCCTTTGATACAAGTGGGATGAAGTCCTAAAGAACCGAGGCGAGCCTTTTAACCAGCCCACCATGGCACTCAGCTGCTCATGTGGCCCCCTCCGAACTGCTTCCAAGGGAAGGTGGGCCCATCTCCACCCAGCACCCATCCCCACCCATCACTTCATTCGGGGGCCTTTCCACAGAGGAGGAGCCAACGAGTCAGGAAATGTCCTGACTCAAGCTACCCGCCTTGGTGGTAAAAATCTGGGCCTATATTACCTGAGTTGCTTGCCAATGTTTTCTGGGACATTTTGCTACATCAACTATGTCGTATTTGTTGCTGTTTCTTCCACCAGCTTTTGGCTGGCCAACCACATACCTGATCTCACAACAATGGATATCATGGTAGATACATCGAATCCAGTGAGCGTCTGTGAGTCTTTCATTCGCATCGTGTGTCTCTTCTGTTAAATCTTTAATAATCCTCACAAACAATTTGGGGAAAATCCCAGTGTCGTTATTCAGAATGCCCTAATTTGAGAGAGCAGAGGAGGGGGGGAAAAAAAACAAGATAGTAAATAGCGAGGGAAACAAAAAAGAACGGTCATAACAAAAGGACCTCAGAATGGAAATGAGGAAAAACGAAATGAATGAAAGGGGGAGAGTGGGGGGTGGGGGGGCGGGGGGGGGGGGGGCGTGTGGGGGGGTGGTTTGGTGGTGTGGGGGAGAGGGGGGTGGAGGAAGGAAGTGAGATTAGGAAAGGCAGACGAAGAGAGAATGGTTGGGGATCCTAGACCTAAAGTCACAATCCAAAATGGCCAACCATTTTGCATTGAGATGAGATAAATTTTCTTCATATGGAGGGTTGTCAATCTTTGGAATTCTCTACCCCAGAGAGCTGTCGATGCTTCATCATTGAGTATACTCAGAACAGAGATCCATGGATTTTTGGGTACTAAGGGAATTAAGGAATTGGCAAATAGTTCGGGAAGAGCTGGGGTAGGGCCAACTAAGGAGGCTGATTGAGAGAATGGCCCAGATTATTGTCGTTCCATCCTGCCTCGCAATTTGAAAATGCTGAGTGGATGCCATGCAACATCTCACTGAGAAGTCCTCTAATTTCATAAACCAGGCAGAAGGAGACCATTTTAAGGCTTGTTAGACTGCTTGTTATTTTTGTAACATAGGTGGGCATTTTTCTGGTTTTGCAGTGAACCTGCTACAGCTAAGGGTTACCATCTTAGAGGAGGAAATAGCCCATACATTCTCATTGCCAAGTACAAAAGTCCCCTCCTGTCAGATCGTACACTTAGCACATCTGTTTGCTCTGTTATTTCAATGCAGCTGCCCACCATTTGCCCACATCCAGCTTTTCAACATGTAACTTTGTTATCTTTCAAAACATGTGGAGGGGGTTTGAATTGTATTTTAAGGACAAGAGCTGGAAGAATGGAAAAACGGAGCGAAACAGTAAAAGAAACTAAGGAAGAAAAACAGAGTCACCCTCCTTCTGTCAGAGATTCAGTTTCTCAGTAGGGTTAATATTATGGGGGGAACACGGTAAGGAGCAATAAATTTGAACTCATCAAAAACTCTGCTGTCCTTTTCTGAACTCACAGAAAGTCCCGTTCACTCATCACCCCTGTGTTGACCTACATTGGTTCCCAGTCCAGCAACCCCTCAACTTTAAAATTCTCATCCTTGTGTTCAAATCCCTTCATGGTCTTGCCCCTCCCTATCTCTCTTATCTCTTACAACCTTTCGATATCTCTGCGCTCCTCCAATTGTGGCCTCTCTCTGCACTGCTGGAGGCCATGCCTTCAGCTGCCAAGGCCCGAAACTCTGGAATTCCCTTCCTAAACTTCACCACCTCTCTACCTCACTTTCCTCCTTCAAAGTGATTTTTAAAATCCCTCCCTCTTTGACCAATCTTTTGATCGCCTGAACTAATACCTCCTTATGTAGCTCAGTATCAAATTATGTTCCATAACATGCCTTGAGATGTTTTACCACATTAAAGGTGCTATATAAATGCAGCTTGCTGTTGCAGCATCCACACAATTTTGCTTTTGTTTTTATATCTGGAGCCTGGGTACAAATCTAACCCAAAGTTTTGGGATGAATGTGTTTTTTTGCATATTTTATATCTCAGACCTATGCGGAGATGGCACTGGTTTCTATTTGTGTAACAGGTTTTATTTGCAGTGTTTCAAAATGGCTGCTCCATGTTTCAGTTCTGGCTTTTAGCTTTTTCCTGTAACCTCTACAGTAATTTCACTTTTTCCTGAGTCCACACCCAGATTAACCAATCAAGCACATGGAGCATAGATCAGATACCAGACTTGAATAATCAAACCCAGAACAATTGAACACTACAGTGTCCTCCATCACTTCAGTCTGAATTTCGAAGGCAAATGGCATGTTGGCCTTTATGGCAAGGGGATTGGAGTATAGGGATAAAGAAGATTTGCTAGAGTTGTACAGGGTTTTGGTGAGACCACCTCTGGAATGCCATGCACAGTTTTGGTCTCCACATTTAAGAAAAGATGTACTTGCATTGGAGAAGGTACAGTGAGGGCTCGCTAAATTGGTCCCTGGGATGAGGGGCTTGTCCTATGATGAGAGGCTGAGAAAATTGGGTCTATATTCTCAAGTGTTTAGAAGAATGAGAGGTGATCTCATTGAAATGTACAAGATTCTGAAGGGGCTTGATAGGGCAGACGCTGAGAGATTGTTTCTCCCTGGATGGGGAATCTAAAACACAGAGGCACAGTCTCAGAATAAGGGTCAGAATCAGTTAGGACTGAGACAAGGGAAAATTTCTTCACTCAGAGGGTTGTGAATCTTTAGAATTCTCTACCCCAGAGGGTTGTGGATGCTCCATCATTGAACACATTTGAGGCTGGGGTAGACAGAGTTTTGGTCTCTCAGGGAATTAAGGGATATGGGAGTGGGCAGGAAAGTGGGGTTGAAGCCCAAGATCGTATTGAATGGTGGAGCAGTCTCGAAAGGCCATCCAGTCTACCGCTGCTCCTATTTCTTGTGTTCCTGCGTTCATTGTAGCTTCTTGGTGTGAAGCGGCAATCTCACTCAAGCTGCAGGTGGCTGGCATGGGAAATTCATGAAATGTCACACGACTTCAGAAAGTGGTACTTTCAGCCTAGCTGTGTTATAATTAACTGGAGAGATCTGACACTGACCAAGCACCTGGAATGGAAAATGTTCAACTGCCCCCAGCACAAAGTAGGCACTGTAAATAGTTAATCTCCATTAATGTGACTTATTCAGAAAACTATCAAGTTGGAACCCCATAAGTTATGAATAAGTTACAAATAAGTTATGAATAGGTTATGAAGAAGCTACAAATAAGTTACGAAAAAGTTACGAATAAGTTACGAAAAAGTTGCAAATAGGTTACGAATAAGTTCAGAAAAAGTTACAAAAAAGTTGCAAATAAATTATGAAAAAGTTACGAATAAGTTACGAAAAAGTTGCAAATCTTTGCCGAACTGATGAGGTTGCATCATGATTTCTGAAGTTCTCTTTTCTCTAATTGGAAGTGAAAACTTTTACAAATGTTAATAATTAAACCCTGCACATTCTGGGACAGACATCAGGGATTTGAGGGAGTTTCATTCCTGCCGCTTGCATTGTTGGTCAACTGGGCATTATACAGCAGTGATAATTCATACCACGTTTCCACTCGTAATCCATCTATAGGATGAGACGTTAAACTGTGGCCCCCGTCTGCCCCCTCAGGTGGATGTAAAAGATCCCGTGGCACCGTTGGAAGAATGGCAGGTGAGTCTCCCAGAGACTTGCCTGACCAGGATTTATCTATCTATCTACATCTCCAAAACAAAAAACATCCAAGATTATCTGGTCATTGTCTCATTGCTGCTTGTGGGACTTGCTGTGCACAAATTGGCTGCTGCATTTCCTACATTGCCTCCTACAGTGGCTTCAAAAGTACTTCATTGGTTGTAAAGCGTTTTGGGACACACTGAGTTTGTGAAAGGTGCTATATAAATGCAAATCTCTCTTTCTTTTGCTAAGTGGGTTGTTATGATCCCCAGGATTCCCGGGTGGGGGAAGGAATGTCTTCTTCACAAGGGTGGGGGAAGTGGGGGGGGGGGGGGGGGGGGTGGTGTTGGGGGGTGCTGTTGGGGGAGATCCAGTTTGGGGACCAGTAACATTTTGTTCACAATAGATTCAAGACCCCTGCTTTAGGTATAAAGCCAAAAGATTCCACAGATTTTGAACAAACAAAAACAAAATTTACTATATAATATTAGAAAGATAAAACAATTTACAATATATATAATTAACATAAGGTACACATGAACTAACAGACAAAACTGTTGTCGGGCACCCCGCAGTGCACGCCCGATGGCAGATGCGGTCAAGACAGATTCCATGGATTTCTCAGCAACCTACCCAGATGTGAGTCACCAAATCTCATTGAAACTCTGTCTTCTTCACAAGGGATTCCAAATCAGCACTTGTGAAAATCTAGCCTCAGAACTCCCTCAGAGCCACTCCAACTCAGACTGCCTCAACAACTGTTCACCTCCTGCTAGTTTAATCTCTTCTTCCGAGACAGCATTCCCCAGGATTCTGGAGACGGCTTGCAAGCATCTCATTATTGGCACAATTTCAGCTTTTTGCCAAGCAGTCAGCTTCTCCAAGCTGGCGCGCTGCCCCTAAAGTTAGCTTCTCCGAGCTGGCGCTGCCCCTAAAGTTAGCTTCTCCGAGCTGGCGCTGCCCCTAAAGTTAGCTTCTCCGAGCTGGCGCTGCCCCTAAATTTCTCTGAGCTCCAACGTTTCTCAGTTGCCCTGAGTGAATACTGCTTGTGAGCTCCCTTGACCCCACTCTCAGCTGCACTGAACTATCAGTGGCTCCCAGGGTTTCTTTTAGCCCTAACCTTTTCCACTGCATGGAGTCACCAAACAGCTCCTGGACCTTCACCTGAGCCCTAACTGCACAGCCAGCTCACAGCACTGTAGCTACCTGGATGCTGTTCTCTGACTGACCCTTGAGCTGCTCTTCACTGACCTTGAGCTGATCCGGGGAACCTATCCACACACACACACACACACACACAGCAGGTCCAACACTTGTTACTAGGCAGGGATTAAAGCAACAGCATTGGTACATCCTGCTTAAATGTTGCAATGTCCACAGATGGTGGCCTTACATGGTACACGAAATGAATGGGTTTCATAATAGGTTATAGGTTAGCTCTCACCAAAAATGTCATGTAGGAGTTTATGCAGCTTCTTTGGGCAGGCACTACGTTAATTTTGCCCGTAAGCAAGTTGATGCCTCCCCTTTCTGCTGAGCTCCCAGCCCAACGTGAATTAGGAGCACACTGGAATTACTGACCTGGAGGTGAACCAGAGAAGATTGGTGCTGTTAGCTTTCTTCTGTGCAGGCACACAGGAAACTTGCCAAAATCAATTCAGCCCCACCCAATTGTGCACAGACCAGAGAAAACCACGCTGTGAAATTTAGCATGTTCCAAACACACCAGTTAAAAATCATTCCATCTGCTCAAAAGCCAGGGAAATATGATTGCAAAGGCATTACCCCCGCTGATAGGAGGTCAGGGATGCAGTGGGTAGTGTCCCTGCCTCTAAGCAAGAAGCTCTAGGTTCGAGTCCCACCCCAGGACTTGATGGCCAAAGAAGATGTGTTTATAATGCAACCAAACAGGTTGAGTACCAACCTGCAGATCCTTCCAACACCCACTAATGGCAGGCGGTGAGAGCAGGAGAGATTCCTGGTCAGCCATGTGATGGAAAGAATGTTGGAGCCTCTACCATCACTATCCATAGCTCCAGACTACAACATGCATGGAAAAGCACATGTTGCCACAGCAACTCAGACTTCCTGCATGAACTGTAACACACAACCGCCATTCTCACTGCAGTTAGTGACCCTAATCCTATCCTTATCCACATTAGAGATGCAAAGTTTGTGTATCATAGTATGATACAGCACATGAACCAATCATTTGACCCATTGTACCTGTGCTAACGCTTTGAAAAACTACCCAGCTGGTCTCAATCTCCTGCTGTTGTCTATAGCTTACATGTATGTTCTTTATAAGTATATATCAAAATGTCTTTTCAAGGAGAGTTGAAGCTGCTTTCCCCATTCTCTCAGGTTCCAGATCTCAACAACTTGGTGCATAAAAATATTTCTCATCTCACCTCTGGTTCTTTTGCCAAGCTCTAGTTACTGATCTTTCTTCCAGTGGAAACTGTTTCTCCTTATTTACTGCATCAAATCCCTTTCTGATCATTGATGTACAATGAAATCATTGGTCCCGAAGTTCTGTGGCAATGAGAAGTGCTGCAGTTCTTGTAGTGATTTTGGTTGATTAATCCAACAGGAGATATGGCCTGTGACTTATTGGGCTTTGGCAATGTATTGCAGGAATATCAATCGCTCGAATGTGCCGACCACTATCTGGAGCTGGTTTCTGCAGGTCTATGGTCATTGGATTAATGCAACATTACAACTAGGATAGCTTATCTGAAGGGGATATGACCATGGAGTCAAAGCATATTTGTCTGCTTAGTGTCTATCTATCTATGTATCTATCTATCTGTCTTTCTGTCCATTCACCTATCCATCTATCTATCTATCCCTTTATCTGTCTGTCGATCCATCTATCCCTCTGTCTATCTATCTATTTATTTATTTATATATGTTTTATTCATTCATGAGATGTGGACTTCGCTGGCTGGGCCAGCATTTATTATCTATCCCTAGTTGCCCTTGAGAAGGTGGTGGTGAGCTGATTTCTTGAACCGCTGCAGTCCCTGTGGTGTAGGTACACCCACAGTGCTGTTAGGGAGGGAGTTCCAGGATTTTGACCCAGCGACCGTGAAGGAATGGCGATATATTTCCAAGTCAGGATGGTGAGTGACTTGGAAGGGAACTTGCAGGTGGTGGTATTCCCATCTATCTGCTGCCCTTGTCCTTCTAGATGGTAGTCATCATGTGTTTTGAAGGTACTGTCTAAGGAGCCTTTGATGATTTCCTGGACTGCATCTCGTAGACGGCACACACTGCTGCTACTGTGCATCAGTAGTGGAGGGAGTGAATGTTTGTGGATGTGGTGCCAATCAAGCGGGCTGTTTTGTCCTGGAAGATGTCAGGCTTCTTGAGTGTTGTGGAAGCTGCACTCATCCAAGCAAGTGGAGAGTATTCCATCACACTCCTGACTTGTACCTTGTAGATGGTGGACAGGCTTTGGGGAGTCAAGTGAGTTACTCGTCACACAATCCCTAGTCTCTGACTTGCTCTTGTAGCCACAGTATTTATATGGCTGGCCCAGTTCAATTTCTGGTCAATGGTAATTCCCAGGATGTTGGTAGTGGGGGATTCAGTGATGGCAATGCCTTTGAATGTCAAGGGGCGACAGTTAGATCCTCTCTTGTTGGAGATGGTCATGACCTGGTACTTGTGTGGCATGACTGTTACTTGCCATTGGAGGCAGTTCAAAGGAGGTTTACTAGATTGATACCTGAAATGAGTGGGTTGTCTTATGAGGAAAGATTGGACAGACTGGGCTTGTTTCCACTGGAGTTTAGAAGAGTGAGAAATGATTTGAGTGAAGTATACAAGCTCCTGAAGGGCCCTGACAAGGTGGATGTCTAAAGGGTGTTTCCTCTTGTGGGTGAGTCCAGAACCAGGCGGCACCATTTTAAAATTAGTGGTCGCCCTTTTAGGACAGTGATGGGGAGAATTTTTTTCTCTCAGAGGGTTGTGGGGCTTTGGAATTCTCTGCCTCAGAAGGTGGTGGAGGTGGGGTCATTGAACATTTTTAAGGCAGAGGTAGTTAGATTCTTGGAGAAGAAAAGAGTTGACGTTTCAAGTCCTCATGACCCTCCAACAGAACTTGAGTTCGAGTCCAAGAAAGAGTTAAAATATAAGTTGGTTTAAGGTGTGTGTGTGGGGGGCGGAGAGATAGAGAGACAGAGAGGTGGAGGGGGGGGGGTGTGGTTGTAGGGACAAACAAGCAGTGATAGAAGCAGATCATCAAAAGATGTCAACGACAATAGTACAATAGAACACATAGGTGTTAAAGTTAAAGTTGGTGATATTATCTAAACGAATGTGCTAATTAAGAATGGATGGTAGGGCACTCAAGGTATAGCTCTAGTGGGGTTTTTTTTATATAATGGAAATAGGTGGGAAAAGGAAAATCTTTATAATTTATTGGAAAAAAAAAAGGAAGGGGGAAACAGAAAGGGGTGGGGATGGGGGAGGGAGCTCACGACCTAAAGTTGTTGAATTCAATATTCAGTCCGGAAGGCTGTAAAGTCCCTAGTCGGAAGATGAGGTGTTGTTCCTCCAGTTTGCTTTGGGCTTCACTGGAACAATGCAGCAAGCCAAGGACAGACATGTGGGCAAGAGAGCAGGGTGGAGTGTTAAAATGGCAAGCGACAGGGAGGTTTGGGTCATTCTTGCGGACAGACTGAAGGTGTTCTGCAAAGCGGTCGCCCAGTTTACGTTTGGTCTCTCCAATGTAGAGGAGACCACATTGGGAGCAACGAATGCAGTAGACTAAGTTGGGGGAAATGCAAGTGAAATGCTGCTTCACTTGAAAGGAGTGTTTGGGTCCTTGGACGGTGAGGAGAGAGGAAGTGAAGGGGCAGGTGTTGCATCTTTTGCGTGGACATGGGGTGGTGCCATAGGAGGGGGTTGAGGAGTAGGGGGTGATGGAGGAGTGGACCAGGGTGTCCCGGAGGGAGCGATCCCTATGGAATGCCGATAAGGGGGGTGAAGGGAAGATGTGTTTGGTGGTGGCATCATGCTGGAGTTGGCGGAAATGGCGGAGGATGATCCTTTGAATGCGGAGGCTGGTGGGGTGATAAGTGAGGACAAGGGGGACCCTATCATGTTTCTGGGAGGGAGGAGAAGGCGTGAGGGCGGATGCGCGGGAGATGGGCCGGACACGGTTGAGGGCTCTGTCAACGACCGTGGGTGGAAAACCTCGGTTAAGGAAGAAGGAGGACATGTCAGAGGAACTGTTTTTGAAGGTAGCATCATCGGAACAGATGCGACGGAGGCGAAGGAACTGAGAGAATGGGATGGAGTCCTTACAGGAAGCGGGGTGTGAGGAGCTGTAGTCGAGATAGCTGTGGGAGTCGGTGGGTTTGTAATGGATATTGGTGGACAGTCTATCACCAGAGATTGAGACAGAGAGGTCAAGGAAGGGAAGGGAAGTGTCAGAGATGGACCACGTGAAAATGATGGAGGGGTGGAGATTGGAAGCAAAATTAATAAACTTTTCCAAGTCCTGACGAGAGCATGAAGCGGCACCGAAGTAATCATCGATGTACCGGAGAAAAAGTTGTGGAAGGGGACCGGAGTAGGACTGCAACAAGGAATGTTCCACATACCCCATAAAGAGACAGGCATAGCTGGGGCCCATGCGGGTACCCATAGCCACACCTTTTATTTGGAGGAAGTGAGAGGAGTTGAAGGAGAAATTGTTCAGCGTGAGAACAAGTTCAGCCAGACGGAGGAGAGTAGTGGTGGATGGGGATTGTTCGGGCCTCTGTTCGAGGAAGAAGCTAAGGGCCCTCAGACCATCCTGGTGGGGGATGGAGGTGTAGAGGGATTGGACGTCCATGGTGAAGAGGAAGCGGTTGGGGCCAGGGAACTGGAAATTGTTGATGTGACGTAAGGTGTCAGAGGAATCACGGATGTAGGTGGGAAGGGACTGGACAAGGGGAGAGAGAAGGGAGTCAAGATAACGAGAAATGAGTTCTGTGGGGCAGGAGCAAGCTGAGACGATCGGTCTACCGGGGCAGTTCTGTTTGTGGATTTTGGGTAGGAGATAGAAGCGGGCCGTCCGAGGTTGGGCATGATACTGAACTCTTCTTCCGCCGTCTTCGTCTCCGGGCTCACTTCTTTGGGCAGGAGTCCTCTCCCAGTTCAACGGATCCTTTTACCCATCTCCAATATTCTCCCTCCACCTGGACCCCTCCCTCTGGATTCTTACCTTCTCTCGATCTTTTCATTGAGAACTGTCGGCGCGACATTAGTCGTCTCAATTTCTCTGCTCCTCTCACCCATTCTAACCTGTCTCTCTCTGAACTTACTGCACTCCATTCTCTCAGGTCCAACCCTGACATTGTCATCAAACCCGCTGACAAGGGTGGTGCTGTTGTTGTCTGGCGCACTGACCTCTACCTCGCGGAGGCTGAGCGTCAACTCGCAGACACTTCCTCCTACATCTCCCTGGACCATGACCCCACCACTGAACATCAAGCCATTGTTTCCAGGACTGTCACTGACCTCATCTCCTCTGGGGATCTCCCTCCCACAGCTTCCAACCTGATAGTCGCCCAACCTCGGACGGCCCGCTTCTATCTCCTACCCAAAATCCACAAACAGAACTGCCCCGGTAGACCGATCGTCTCAGCTTGCTCCTGCCCCACAGAACTCATTTCTCGTTATCTTGACTCCCTTCTCTCTCCCCTTGTCCAGTCCCTTCCCACCTACATCCGTGATTCCTCTGACACCTTATGTCACATCAACAATTTCCAGTTCCCTGGCCCCAACTGCTTCCTCTTCACCATGGACGTCCAATCCCTCTACACCTCCATCCCCCACCAGGATGGTCTGAGGGCCCTTAGCTTCTTCCTTGAACAGAGGCCCGAACAATCCCCATCCACCACTACTCTCCTCCGTCTGGCTGAACTTGTTCTCACGCTGAACAATTTCTCCTTCAACTCCTCTCACTTCCTCCAAATAAAAGGTGTGGCTATGGGTACCCGCATGGGCCCCAGCTATGCCTGTCTCTTTATGGGGTATGTGGAACATTCTTTGTTGCAGTCCTACTCCGGCCCCCTTCCACAACTCTTTCTCCGGTACATCGATGATTACTTCGGTGCCGCTTCATGCTCTCGTCGGGACTTGGAAAAATTTATTAATTTTGCTTCCAATCTCCACCCCTCCATCATTTTCACGTGGTCCATCTCTGACACTTCCCTTCCCTTCCTTGACCTCTCTGTCTCAATCTCTGGTGATAGACTGTCCACCAATATCCATTACAAACCCACCGACTCCCACAGCTATCTCGACTACAGCTCCTCACACCCCGCTTCCTGTAAGGACTCCATCCCATTCTCTCAGTTCCTTCGCCTCCGTCGCATCTGTTCCGATGATGCTACCTTCAAAAACAGTTCCACTGACATGTCCTCCTTCTTCCTTAACCGAGGTTTTCCACCCACGGTCGTTGACAGGGCCCTCAACCGTGTCCGGCCCATCTCCCGCGCATCCGCCCTCACGCCTTCTCCTCCCTCCCAGAAACATGATAGGGTCCCCCTTGTCCTCACTTATCACCCCACCAGCCTCCGCATTCAAAGGATCATCCTCCGCCATTTCCGCCAACTCCAGCATGATGCCGCCACCAAACACATCTTCCCTTCACCCCCCTTATCGGCATTCCGTAGGGATCGCTCCCTCCGGGACACCCTGGTCCACTCCTCCATCACCCCCTACTCCTCAACCCCCTCCTATGGCACCACCCCATGCCCACGCAAAAGATGCAACACCTGCCCCTTCACTTCCTCTCTCCTCACCGTCCAAGGACCCAAACACTCCTTTCAAGTGAAGCAGCATTTCACTTGCATTTCCCTCAACTTAGTCTACTGCATTCGTTGCTCCCAATGTGGTCTCCTCTACATTGGAGAGACCAAACGTAAACTGGGCGACCGCTTTGCAGAACACCTGCGGTCTGTCCGCAAGAATGACCCAAACCTCCCTGTCGCTTGCCATTTTAACACTCCACCCTGCTCTCTTGCCCACATGTCTGTCCTTGGCTTGCTGCATTGTTCCAGTGAAGCCCAACGCAAACTGGAGGAACAACACCTCATCTTCCGACTAGGGACTTTACAGCCTTCCGGACTGAATATTGAATTCAACAACTTTAGGTCGTGAGCTCCCTCCCCCATCCCCACCCCCTTTCTGTTTCCCCCTTCCTTTTTTTTTCCAATAAATTATAAAGATTTTCCTTTTCCCACCTATTTCCATTATATAAAAAAAAACCCCACTAGAGCTATACCTTGAGTGCCCTACCATCCATTCTTAATTAGCACATTCGTTTAGATAATATCACCAACTTTAACTTTAACACCTATGTGTTCTATTGTACTATTGTCGTTGACATCTTTTGATGATCTGCTTCTATCACTGCTTGTTTGTCCCTACAACCACACCCCCCCCTCCACCTCTCTGTCTCTCTATCTATCCGCCCCCCACACACACACCTTAAACCAGCTTATATTTCAACTCTTTCTTGGACTCGAACTCAAGTTCTGTCGAAGGGTCATGAGGACTCGAAACGTCAACTCTTTTCTTCTCCGCCGATGCTGCCAGACCTGCTGAGTTTTTCCAGGTAATTCTGTTTTTGTTTTGGATTTCCAGCATCCGCAGTTTTTTTGTTTTTGTAGTTAGATTCTTGTTAGGCGAGGGAATCAAAGGTTATCGGGGTTAGATGGGAACGTGGAAATCGAAACGCAAGAAGGTCAGCCATGACTTATTGAATGGCGGAACAGGTTCAAGGGGCCGAATGGCCTACTCCTTCTTCTATTTCTTATGTTCTTATGCTCCATGTCACTTGTAAGCCAAAGCCCGAATATTGTCTACGTCTTGTTACATTTGAACGTGGACTGCTTCAGTATCTGAGGGTTCGCAAATGGTGCTGAACATTGTGCAATCATCAAAGAACATCCCCACTTCTGACCTTATGATGGAAGGAAGTTCATTGCTGAAGCAGCTGAAGATGGTTGGGCCAAGGACACTACCCTGAGGAACTCCTACAATGATGTCCTGGAACTGAGGTGACTGACCTCCAACAACCACAACCATCTTCCTTTGTGCTAGGAATGACTCCAACCAGTGGAAAGTTTTCCCCCCGATTCCCATTGACTCTGATTTTGCTAGGGCTCCTTGATGCCACACTCGGTCAAATGCTGCCTTGGTGTCAAGGGCAATCACTCTCATCTCACCTCTGGGGTTCAGCTCTTTTGTCCATGTTTGAACCAAGGCTGTAATGATGTCAGGAGCTGAGTGGCCCTGGTGGAACCCAATCTGGACGTCAATGAGCAGGTTATTGCTAAGCAAGCACCACTTGATAACACTGTTGATGACCCCTTCCATTACTGATGTTTGAGAGTAGACTGATGGGGCGGTAATTGGCCGGGTTGGACTTGTCCTGCTTTTTGTGTACAGGACATACCTGGGCAATTTTCCACATAGCTGGGTAGATGCAGGTGTTGTAGCTGTACTGGAACAGCTTGGCTAGGGATGCAGCAAGTTCTGGAGCAGAAGTCTTCAGTGCACTTACCAGAATATTGTCAGGGCCCATAACCTTTGCAGTATCCAGTACCTTCAGCCTTTTCTTGTTATCACGTGGAGTGAATTGAATTGGCTGATGACTGGCATCTGTATTGCTGGGGACCTCCGGAGGATGCCAAGATGAGATTATCCACTTGGCACTTCTGGCTGAAGAAGGTAGCAAATGCTTCAACCTTGCCTTTTGCCCTGATGTGCTGGGCTCGTCCATAATTCTGGATGGAGATGTTTGTGGAGCCTCATCCTCCAGTGAGTTGTTTAATTGTCCTCCACTATTCATGACTGGATGTGGCAGGACTGCAGAGCTTAGATCTTCTCTTATGTCTGTCTGTCTATCTATCTAGCTACCTATCTATCTGTCTTTCTGTCCATATACCTATCCATCTATCTATCTAGCTATCCATCTATTTATCCATCTATCTGTTTATCCATATCCATCTATCCATCCATCCACCTATCTATCCCTGTCTGTCTGTCTCTCCATCTAACTATCTGTCTATTTATCTGTCTGCCTGTCTATTGTGCAGCAAAGCCCAAACCTGGAACTATTCCTTTAAGAATGATGTATGTGGAAAAATGTCAATCTTAATAGCAAAATCCCTCTATTATTATCCAATGTACATATGAATATATTATGATTTTCCATAAAAGTAGACATTGACTAGCTCAGATCGACTTACCTCTAGCCAGTCGTTATTGACTCTTTTTAGCAGATAGATAATGTCACCAGCTTTGAACGTCAATTCAAAGTCATTGGCCGCAGTAAAATCATAGAGAGCCTGGTGTGGAAGTGAAAAAGAAAACAGGCATCAGGACTAAAGAACAGCACCTTAAACCAAGATGTGATGCTAATACACAGTACGAGCATTTGTTATAGCACAGTGGATGGTAAATGCTGAGCTGTTCAAATCCCAGAGGGAAACTTGAAACAACTGCCACAACTATTTTATAATTCGTATTTATTTCGAGGTCTGTGCCCTAAATTCATGTAATAAGACCACTGAGTCTCATAGGTTTCTTACAAAACTAAATTAAACCTTTATTTATATAAAAAATGGTTTTAAGCACATACTTGGGTTTACAAATTACAACTATGATAACACCTAGCTCCCCTAGTTAACCTAACCTCCAGTTACACCTCCATTAAGGCAACAGTGAAACACATAGAATTTAAAACCCAGGCAAAGGAACACAATACCATGGATAGTTAAATTCAAAGTGAGTTTTCTTCACTTCAGTTCTTGTAGACAGCAATTTTAGGCTTAGAGGCTTCAGGCGTTTCAAATCTGTTAGATCATAGAATTCCTTCTTTCTTACACATAACCTTATCTCACTTATACAGATTTCTCCCTTTTTAATGTAAATCCCATTGCCCAATATGTCTTTTCAACTCTACTTTTCTAATAATAAAAATCTTTCATAGTACCAATTTCATCAGTGAGCTTTGGGAAACATAAACACACTGGTTTCTTTTGGCTAAAGGTAACATTTCACCACCTCTTTTGAAATTCAAATTACTCTGGTTTATCTAAAAATGCAAATTTTTCCTTTATGCCTCACATTCTAAAACTTCATCCATATTTGCCTATTTAGCATTTCAAACTTAGCTTCTCTTCTGATACATCAAAGCCTTCAGACCAGCTTTCTCTAATTCAGTTAAGTCTCTCTCACACACACACTGACATACACACACATACACAGACTATTCCTACTTTATAATAAATTCCAATAACATTACGAAAATGTTTACAGTTTCCTGACAGCATTACAAAAGTTGAAAGTGGACACTTGAGGTGCAGTAATCAAAGATAGATAGTGTTAGGCCTTCCTTTCTCTGCAATCTTTCCCAGCCCTCCAACCCAACCTAAACTGCCCACTTTTCTGACTGTGTTTCTTGAGCATCATCCCTTCCTTGGCCCCAACTATTAGTAGCCAAGTCTTCGGACCCCACTTACTGAAGTTCCCTTCCAAAACCTATCTGTCTCTCCAACATCCAACCCTTTCCTTTCTTAAGACCCTCCTGATGGCTAGGTTTTAGTTAACCTTCAAATATCCCTTTATTTATAGCACAGCTTCCATTTTTGCCCGATTCTGCATCTGTTAAGTTCCTTGGGATGCTTTTCTACATTAAAGGCAGCAGTTGCAGTGCAAGTTCAATCTTTGGTAGAGTTCAAACAGAGGTTTCTTCTTGTTCAACCAGGTGTCAGCCACACCCAGCAGATTACCACCATGAGGAGGCTTTAAGCAAGCAACAGAGAAATCCTCAAGGTTAAGGTTAGAGTTAAATTTAGGGATAGAGTTAGGTTATGGTTAGAGTTAGGGTTAGGATTAGGGTTAGATTAGGATTAGAGTTAGATTTAGGGTTTAAATTAGGGTTAGGTTAGGGCTAGGGTTAGAATTAGGGTTAGAGTTAGAATTAGGGTTAGGGTAAAAGTTAGGGTTAGGGTTAGAGATAGGGTTAGAATTAGAATTAGGGTTAATGTTAGGGTTAGGATTAAAGTTAGAATCAGGGTTAGGGTTAATGTTAGGATTAGAGTTAAAGTTAGGGTTAGGGTTAAAGTTAGGATGAGAGTTAGTGTTGCCTGTTATTGAGCTAGCACATCGCAGCCTGGGAAGAGCCAAGAGCTGGAGATTTTCACTTCACACATGGCTGGCTCTCTGCCCATTGACGGACATGACTGCTGAGAAGCTCAGAAGCAGATGGTCCTCGCCAAAGGCAAGGAACGTGCAGGTTATCTGCCGTCTTTCTGATACCTCTGAGTATCACAGACCCAACGCTGTCCACATTGCTGGTAAGGTATGGACATGGCCCCTTTCAGAAAGATAGCTCAAATTCAAGTGCCCCAAGTGCTAGCCTCAAATGGGTAGCTGGACTCTGTATGCTTAGCACTTTCCAAATGGCTGCTCAGCTGGCTTACTTAACCTTTAACCCCATCTTTCATTATCCAATGTCCATTTGGCAAGAGAGTTTACACAGGTGGATCCATTACTGGCTAAATACACAGCGACTCCACAGAACAGCTGATCCTAGCCCTGCCAGATTGCAGAATTTTTCAATGGTAACAATGCTGCATTGTGGCATTAGGCTATGAGCTTATAGGCTTTCCAACAAGCAGCGTTGTTGTTGTGGAGAATTGAGAAGACAAATTATTATCTGAATTTATTAGCAAAGCTTTTAATCATTAAAATAAAACACATTAGTCAGATGTTTACTTGAATATAATGGATTTCTTTTGCACAGTTAAAATCAGCTCTACATTATAACCTCGGGCGGAATTTTATGGACCCTTCCACCGACGGGATTTTCCGATTCTGCTGAAGTCAATGGGCTAGTGAATGGCTCGCTGCATTTTCTGGTCCTGCCCCCATTGCGATAAATAAAATTCCGTCCCTAATCTTTCTTATTCACCCATTTTGCAGGTCATTAAACAATAAGTGGTTTTTGGGTGCAGCATTCCCATGTCTGCAGGTTCTCCTCTGTCTAAGCCCCAGTAAAGGCTGGGAAACACCAAATCTCATGATCCCAGCCGGTACTCATGCCTGCTTTTAGAGAAGATTATTGATAATATTGGCCACCATGATTGTTCCTGGCAGCTTGTTGGCATCCATGTTTGATCCTGGCACAACAGAAAGGCAGGTGGAAAGAGATGGCGGTGATAAAAAAGGAGCCTAGGTCACAGATTTTTTTAATTGCTTCATGGGATATGGACATCGCTGGCTAGGCCAGCGTTTGTTGATCATGCCTAATTGCCCTTGAGAAGGTGGTGGTGAGCTGCCTTCTTGAGCCGCTGCAGTCCATGTGGTGTAGGCACACCCACAGTGCTATTAGGGAGGGAGTTCCAGGATTTTGATCCAGCAACAGTGAAGGAACAGTGATATATTTCCAAGTCAGGTTGGTTGGAGAGGTGGTGTTCCCATGCATCTGCTGCCCCTATCCTTCCATGTATATTCATATATGTGTGTGTCACTGTTAGTGTTTCTACGCATTCAATGCATACATGTCTGTGTGTGTATTTGAGTGTGTATGCGAGTGACTGGTGACTTTAGGCAATGAGTGTGATGCACACTGTGGTCAAATAGTCAAGGATCTTCACATGAAGGATGACCACTTGAACCTAGGACCAGCACTGGAGCTGAGCTCCAGCAATGGTGAGGAGAGGAGGAATGAAAATCGGAGGAAACAGTTTTATTGGGACACCAAGGACGAAATAATTAACAGCCCATACCTTGGCCAGCTAATGCAAGCATTAACTTGAACCTTCCAGCAAACCTACCTCTGCTTGGGGAACTTCTGATTTTGCATTCACGTGTTCCTTTTCTATTTGGGATTTGCTAAGTGACAAATGAGGAATAATTAGTGTTGTAATAACATAATTAAGTTAAGTGCATTTCATTAAACAAAAAAAGAATGAACTTAACAGAACAGATGAGGAGTGACAACAATTACAAGTGCCCCTTAGATACAAATGGATCAAATTATTCCGCGTTTCAGAATTAGCAGTTTATTTTCCTCTTCTCTTCTACACGCTTTTTTGAACTCCCCTGAAATGACCTGACCTCTCCCCACCGCCCTCCACCAATTAGCCTCCACCCTAACTCCAGGCCTTGAGCACAAAAATCTCAGCTGACAATCCAGTGCAGTACTGAGGGAGCACTGCACCGTCAGCGATGCCGTCTTTCAGGTGCAACACAGGCCGAGGTCCTGAGCACTCTCTCAGGTGGAGGTAAAAGATCCCATGGTACTATTTCGAAAAAGAACAGGAAGTTATCCCAATGTCCTCCCTGGCCACTATTCATCCTCAATCAATATCAACATTGCAAACACTAATTATCTGGTCATTATCATATTGCTGAGTCTGGAAGTTTGCTGTGTGCAAACCGGTTGATGAGTTTTCTTCATTACACTGACCACACTTCAAAATTAAAACAAAAACAGAATTACCTGGAAAAACTCAGCAGGTCTGGCAGCATCGGCGGAGAAGAAAAGAGTTGACGTTTCGAGTCCTCATGACCCTTCGACAGAACTTGAACTCGAATCCAA
Source organism: Carcharodon carcharias (assembly GCF_017639515.1). Lineage (NCBI taxonomy): Eukaryota > Metazoa > Chordata > Chondrichthyes > Lamniformes > Lamnidae > Carcharodon > Carcharodon carcharias. The sequence continues at coordinate 3,895,870 of NC_054497.1, read as the reverse complement.
GAAAGAGTTGAAATATAAGCTGGTTTAAGGTGTGTGTGTGTGGGGGGCGGAGAGAGAGAGAGAGTGGGAGGTAGAGTGGGGGTGTGATTGTAGGGACAAACAAGCAGTGATAGAAGCAGATCATCAAAAGATGTCAACAACAATAATACAAAAGAACACATAGGTGTTAAAGTTAAAGTTGGTGATATTATCTAAACGAATGTGCTAATTAAGAATGGATGGTAGGGCACTCAAGGTATAGCTCTAGTGGGGGTGGGGAGAGCATAAAAGATGTAAAAAAATAAATAAATAAATAAATAATTTTTTTTTTCTCTTTTTATAATGGAAATAGGTGGGAAAAGGAAAATCTATATAACTTATTGGAAAAAGAAGAGAAAAGGAAGGGGGAAACAAGCCCTACCATCCATTCTTAATTAGCACATTCGTTTAGATAATATCACCAACTTTAACTTTAACACCTATGTGTTCTTTTGTATTATTGTTGTTGACATCTTTTGATGATCTGCTTCTATCACTGCTTGTTTGTCCTTACAACCACACCCCCACTCCACCTCCCACTCTCTCTCTCTCTATCTCTCCGCCCCCCACACACACACCTTAAACCAGCTTATATTTCAGCTCTTTCCTGGACTCGAGCTCAAGTTCTGTCGAAGGGTCATGAGGACTCGAAACGTCAACTATTTTCTTCTCCGCCGATGCTGCCAGACCTGCTGAGTTTTTCCAGGTAATTCTGTTTTTGTTTTTGTTTTGGATTTCCAGCATCCGCAGTTTTTTTGTTTTTGTTTTTAACACTTCAAAATTACTTCATTTGACTGTAAAGTGCTTTGGGATGCCCTGAGGTCATGAAAGGTGCTATGTAAATATCACGGTGTTTGGAAAGTTGGGCGATTTGAAATTAAAATAATGTCTCCTTGGTGTAAAAGACTCCATGCCACTATTTGAAGAAGAGCTAGTGGGTCCTCCCCATGGCTCAGGTGCCCAAATGACTGCCAGTCCGTGTGGAGCCGTACAGAAGGAAAGACTTGAATTTATATACCCGTTATATACCCACCTTTCACAACCTCAGAACACTCCATAGAGCTTTTCATTGAATTAATTACTTTTGAAGTCTAGTCATTCGGGAAATGCCAATTTATGCACAGCAAGCTCCCACTAGCAGCATTGGCCAGGCAATCTAATTTAGGTGTTCGCTGAGGGATAAACATTGGTCAGAATACCAGGGAGAACTCGCCTGCTCTTTTGTGAACAGTGCCTCGCGATATGTGACTAATTGGAATAGAGGTGCTGTACGTGGTGTAGTATAAAGGGTTAACAGATGTGATATGCTAATGTATGACATAGTCGATGATGTACCACTGACATCAGTCAGACAGGTGTTAGACTCTCACTTGAGAGAGATTGGAATCATGCACAGGAGCAAGGTGCCTACTCTGTAATCTGTTTAGCTGTAATATTAATGAACAAGTGTTAAGTGGATACCAGAGTATGTTTACAGTCTAAGAACCAAGTCCCACAGCTAGAGCGGGATTTTACGCTAGCGGGATTTTACGATCCTGCTGAAGGCAGTGGACTTTTGAACGGCCTGTCTACAGCACGACAATGCCATAAAATTCCACCCCTAGAGTTCAAAGTAGAAGGACCCGTCTCAGCACACACGGATTCTGAAAAGGCATTTAATAAAGTGTCTCGAGACGAACTTGCAGTTAATGCAAGCTTCCTCAAATTTTGTTTCAGTGCAATGACAGCCAAGTAACAGTGCGTGTGCCGACAATAGGGAAGAAATCCAGGGCTCATGGAGTTTTCAGTTACCATAGTTACTCACACTTTCCGGGTAATCGGCCTCAGTCTCCGTAGCAATCGTGGTACCCGCTCGGAATCATCTGAGGTTTGATGGAAGAACATACGGAGATCTTCATCAAGAAGAACCCAGACAGGCAGTTCAAGAAGCTTCTAGAATTCCATTCAATATTAGAAAATGATCAGCCCAGGAGGAAATATTGTTCAGCATTTTACAATTGCACTGATTTTAAACCTTCATTTTACTAAAGAGGTTTCTCAGCCTTGACCTCCTTCCATTGGCCAAAAGAGAGGTGGCTTAATTTAGGAAAGATTTGAACCCTGATGTTGGAGGTTCGAGGTCAGACTTTGACCGAGTGCCAACCAGTCCCCAACACAAAGAGACGTGCATCCTTTCTGTCTCATCCCATTGATTTATTCCAGGGTTTGAGCACAAAAATCAATGCTGACACTACAGTGTGGCACTGAGGGGTAGCTACCTTTGGATGAGATGTTAAACGGGGACCCCATCTGCCTGCTCAGGTGGGTGTAATGGATCCCATGGCACTGTTTTGAAGATGACCTAGTGTCCTGGTCAATATTTATCCCTCAATCAACATCACAAAAGTGGATTTTCTAGTCATTATTGCATTGCTGTCTGTGGGAGCTTGCTGTGTGCAAATTGGCTGCTGTGTTTTCTACATTACAACAGCGACTCCACTTCAAAAAGGGCTTCGTTAACTGTATGGTGCTTTTAGATGGCCAGTGGTCATGAAAAGCGCTATCCAAATGTGAGTCTTTCTTTTAGAATGCAAGTTCAAGAAATTAGGGTGATGCTTTTTTGAACCCACGTCATATGCTAACACGTAAAAGATGAGGTATCAGAGGACAGCCTGTGTCCAGGGAACTTACTGCATCGCTGGGCAGAGTTTCCACTGGAGAAAACATTTAGGGGCAATTATTTAGCCTGCCCCCAAAGTTGTTTGAACCATTCTGGGTGAACCTTTCTCACACCATTTTCCACCTTCTATGCGTCTCTGAAGAATCCCTCATGATGGCTTTCTGGTCTGGTAAGAAACCCAAGGAATCATTTTCACTTGTAAGCAGGGGTGTACAGAGGGTGGTTATAGGTTGGCGGCCTATCATGCGGGCCTTATGCCCCTGCCAACAGTTAAAATTGGTTCCCAGGTCTCTCTCCAGTCTTTCTTCGTATCCCCAGACTCTGGCACTGTGGATTAGCTGCTTGGCTCTTTCTGCACTGCCCACCCCCAGCTCTTGGATGTCTCCGTGATTTCTTGGTGACGGGAACTGGATTCGGTTTTCGAGGTACAGTCTGACCAGGCCCTGTACAGTTCGGGCCATGACAGCCTCTCACCTGTATTTGATCGATTTGGTAGCACAGTTCAACGTTCTATTGGTTTATCAACTACTGTGCCCCTTACCACAGGGAGAAATTGAGGCAAATACCCAAGATGCTTTCAAAAGGAAACTCGAGGAGCACGTGAGAGAAAAGGGAACAAAATGTTACGCTGAAGGACTGAGGTGAGGTAGATGGAATGGGAGAAGATTTGTGCGGAGTATAAACACCATCACGGCTGAATGATCGGTTTCTGTACATTTTATTTGATTCAATGAGTCTACTATAGCTTCCTCTCTCTTCACCTTTAGCTATTTCAACACCATTCATATGTAGCTCATTTCCCCCTCCCTTCTGAAGTACTTTCCACTTGTCTACATTTAAACTCATCCGCCATTGTTATACTTGCATGTTTTTTCACTTCATTTATGTTTTTTTCAAAATTCATTCATTCACTCCATCATACACCCCCCCAGTCACTCCGACGTACATCCCCACCCGGTCACTCCGACACACCCAACCCCCAGTCAATCCGACGCACACCCCCACCCGGTGACTCCAACACACACACCCACCTCAGTCACTCCGACACCTCCCCACCCCCCGACAGTCCAACACACATACCACCCCCCGTCACTCTGACACACCAGCCCCCCCCAGTCACTCCAACACACACCCCCACCCGGTGACTCTGACACACACACCCCCCTCAGTCACTCCAACACACAAACACAACCCACCCCCCCCCCCCCCCCCCCACCCCGGTCACTCCGATGAGTGTCGCTGGCCAGGCCAGCATTTATTGCCCATCCCTTCTTGAGCCGCTGCAGCCCATGAGGTGTGGGTTCATCCACAGAGCTGTTAGGGAGGGAGTTCCAGGATTTTGACCCCAGCGACGGTGAAGGAACGGCCGATATATTTCCACGTCAGGAAGGTGGGTGGTTTGGAGGGGAATTTGCAGATGGTGGTGTTTGTAAGTGCCTTGTGGGTGGGTGGACAGGAGTGTGGTGGAATCCTCTTCATTCACTTGGATGAGTGCAGCTTCAACAACACTCAAGAAGTTCAACAACATTCAGGACTGAGCAGACACTTGATCAGCACGCTGCCCACCAGCTTATTTATATGTCACCAGCAGGTGACATATTAAACCACTGGCTCTGTCTACCTTCTGAGGGTGACATAAAAGATCCCATGGCACCCTCTTAAAAATGAGCGCAGGAGTTGTCCCTGGTGCCCTGTCCAGCACTGAGCCCAAAACCAACATTTCTTGAAATATACAAATTGTCTTGTTATTCGTCTCAACGCTGTTGTGGAATATTGCTGCGTGCAGACTGGCTGCTGTGCTTGCTACATCACATCACTTAATTGCTGCAAATTCTTTGGGGTGTCCTGAGGCTGTGAAAGGTGCTATAAAAATGCAAGTCCTTTACTTATGTTTATGCTTAGCTGTCTGAATCGATGTGGGGGGGTGTGGGGGGTGTGTGGGGGGTGGGGGGGGGCGGCGGCGGTTGGTGGGTGTGCTTGGGGGGTCGCCGGTGACAATCTTAACTTAAGTACCTGTCAGGAAATTTGAAGGGATTGGGTATTGGGTTTAACATTGGTTAAACCCAGTGAACTTAGTACAGAGTAACATTGGACAAAGTACAAAATTACAGAATTGTTACGCTGCAGAAGGAAGCCATTCAGGCCATCGTGTCTGCACTGGCTTTCCAAATGAGTGTCATGGCTGAGTGCCATTCTCCCACCTTTTCCTCGTACCCTTGTACATTGTTTCCATTCAAGTAATCATTTATTGATGGGGTGGGATTCCCGCCCGGCAAATTGGATTACAATTGCCCCCGCAATTTGTTCATGATCACTTTTTCCTTATAATTCTTCCCATCTCTGTTTCTGTTCCCTCTCAGTGTTCCCATACCCATCTGTCAAGGTTAACTCATTTCCAATTGCTTCCTCAATGTTCCTCATAAGTCTCTTTGTTCCTGTTTGACTTCGGGTCTAGTCACTTCTCCTTCCCAGTCCTTTCAATTCTGAATGTTCCTAGTCATTTATGGAAGAACATTGTTGCTTTGGTAACTGCCCATTTATAGAGGCAGAGGGCGGAATCTTGTGGGGACAATGAGAGTCTCAGCCTCCGGTCAGAGAGCTGGCCTGACCCCCACTCCACTTCTCTTCAAGATGACCCGCCGCATCTTATGCCTCTCAGGCACTTAACAGGCCAGTAGTAGGCCTCCTCCCAGGATCTAGGACCCCAGGGGTGAAAGCTCCGCCTGCCAAGAGCCGCCAGCCAATTAGAGGCCAACGGTATTCAGCAGCGCCCCTGTGGAGGCAGTGGCTACTGCTGGTATGACACCCAACCGAGGACTGATGAGCGATGGCGGGAAAGGGGTAGTGAGCTGGGCATCGCAGGGAGGGAGGGGAGAGGGAGTTGGCAGCAGGACGGGGAAAAGGCTCTCAGTGGTCTACCCCTTCCCGATGCCGGGTCCCTTGATCAAATTCTGAATGTCTCTGAACAAAGGACACACCACCCCCCCCCCCACCCACCCTGAAAGCCCGCAAGCAATACCAGAAGTGGCAAAATGATGCCCTTAATCAGGATGGACACGGGAAGGTGACAGTGTCCCCATCCCCCACCATCCTGCCTGATTAAATGCCCCCCTGCCACCAAATTCGGCATGGGGAGAGGGCACTGGATTCCACCCATAGAATCACAGGATGATCGGAGAAGGTGATTCAGCCCATCATGCCTATTCCAGCTGCTGAAAGAGGCATCTATCTAATTTGTCAGCCTCCCCTGCTTTTTGCCAATAGTTCTATAATTGTATTCCTTTTTCAACCCTGGTTTCATGGGTGGAGTCCAGTCTTCCAGATGATTCATTAAACGAAAGTTCCCATCTTCCCTCTCAGCTGGATACGAAAGATCACAGGACAACGTTTTGAAGATGAGGAAGGGACTTCTCCTGGTCCGTATTTATCCTTCAATCAAAATCACTAAAACAAATTATCTGGTCATTATTACATTGTCATTTGTGGGAGCTTGCTGTGCACAAATTGGTTGGCTGTGTTAGCTACGTTGCAACAGTGATTACACTTTGGAAAGTACTTGACTGTCTGCACATGGGTTTTGGGACATCCTGAGGTCGTGCAAGGCGCTATATAAAGGCAAGTCCTTCTCAAACCGTGAAAGTATATCGGAGAACATCGCTTTCCATCCCATATCCTTTGAGCTTTGAAATGATCCGCATACACGTGTCCTTTAAGAACGTTGTTAGTTTTCCCAAGCCCTTTGCATGACCTGCACTGGGTCCAGTGTTGTTAACTTTGGTCGGATATGTTCCTGGAGGTTCCATTTCGTGATTCCTGACTGTCAACTGCTGGATCAAACAGCACTTTATTCTCCATATCCAAAGATTTCAAAGAAAATGAGAAAAAAAAAGACTTTTTTTAAAAAACGCCCAAGGGTTTCTTCCTCAAGTAATGCCCAGTGAATTACTCTTAAATCCCTGGAGCCTTCAGAATAATCCTGAAGGGCTGACAACCATAAGTATGAGACAAACCGTAATGACAAAGATGCGCATTATATAAGATTCACAACTAACCTTTCTTTGGCGGATTCTATGGGCGTCTATACAGCAGAGACCATAAGACGTAGGAGCAGAAGTAGGCCATTCGGCCCATCGAGTCTGCTCCACCATTCAATGAGATCATGGCTGATCTGATAATCCTCAACTCCACTTTCCTGCCTTTTCCCCCTAACCCCCGATTCCCCGACTGATTAGTAAGACCATAAGATGACGCAAAGAGACATTTAAGTGACAACACGCACAACTCCTGGGCTTCAGTGGAACTCCAGCCAGGGGTGCTAGGCCTCAACCACCGCCATTGGGTGAAAAAGGGCTTCTAAAGAGGTTTCTGAACCAGTTAATGGCCATCCTCAGGTTATACAATCAATATGCAGCAGGCCAATTGACATCTGTGGGGAGGTCAGGAAGCGTATTTTTCAGAACCATATACTTCTTCAGAAGTGAAAGGTAGTCAAGCATATCAATATGGTCGGTAAAAGGGAGGATGTGTACAGATGACACAGAAATAAACACAGAGATGAATCATCAGTGGAAAAACACAACATTTCCTCCCAGCTAAAAAATAAACATTAATTAAGTAAAGGGCGTTCAAGTAAAAGTCTTGAAAGAAATTGGCTTTCTGTAGAGACCCTCACAATCTCAAGACATCTCAAAGGTCTTTACAGCCATTGAAGTGCTTTTGAAGTCACTGCGTTAATGTCGGGAATACAGCAGTCAATTTTGCACACAACAAGATCCCATAAACAGCAATGTAATCATAGAGCCACAGAATCACAGAGTGAATTGTGACCGCAGAGAAGGAGGCCATTCAGCCCATCATGTTTGCACCGGCTCTTCGAATGAGCAATGCACCAAAGGCCAGTCCCCTGCCTTCTCCCCGTAACCCTGCACATTCTTCTGTATGACCAAATAATCTGCCTTTTAATGATGTTGATTGAGGGACAACATAGGATCAGAGGACTCAGGAGCAGGAGTAGGCCATTCGGCCCTTCAAGCCTGCTCCGCCATTCGATAAAACCATGGCTGACCTGGTTGTGGTCTCAACTCCACCTCCCTGCCTGCCTGTTGTCACTCCACCAACCTGCCCCTCCAACCATAACCCTTGACTCCCTTGTCAGCCTCCCAGCCTCCACTGCTTTCTGGGGAAGAGAATTCCACAGACTAATGACCCTCGGGGAGAAAAAATTTCTCCCCATTTCCATCTTAAAAGGGAGACTCTTATTCTTAAACCATGTCCCCTAGTTCTAGTCTCCGCCACAAAAGGAAACATCCTCCCAGTATCCACTCTATCAAGGCCCCTCAGCATCTTATATGTTTCAATGCGATCACCTCTCATTCTTCAGTATCAGCCAGAACATTGGGGAGACCCTCCCTGTTCTTCACCATACTTGTGCTGTGGAATCCACCCACCTGAGGGGAGAGATGAGGCCTTGGTTTAATGTCTCATTTGAAAGGTGGCATCTCCAACAATGCAGCACCCCCTCAGCACAAAGTGTGCTCTCAAATCTCCGTAGTGCGACATGAATGAGAAGCATCTGATCCAGAGGTAGGGGCCACAGCCGATACCGTTAGTTAGCGAGTTGCGTAGTTAAGGCCATGAGGTGGCTTAGTGCAAGAAAGCAAGGTCGAAAGTTGTTTGCTTTGCACCCTGTTCACTGGTGCAAAACAGGAGCAAAGAATACTAACTTACCCTTAAGGACGAGCTGCACCCAAACTGCGAAAGGCGTCAGCTCTAGGAGGAGCAAGAGCATTGTGATTATCTCCTCCATGCAGTGGCCTACTCAAATATAACCCCGGAGCTTAACTTAGAGTGGCTGTTGGCAAGGGGACGGGTGGGTGGGTGGATGGGGTGGGGGTGCAGTCTGACTTTTTGACTCCTTCCCTTTGAGCGTGTTGCCTTTGAGCGTGAGGTGTGACCAATGCTGGCAGCACAAGGCCCCGGGGCCAATTTCAATCCCTCTTCGGGACTCCTGGAGTGGATGCGCGCCCAGGGAATGCAGCACCAAACAGAGGCCTGAAAACAGGCCCCAGATCAAAATGTTACCCTCATTCACAAGCATCAACTGCTATTGTTTAGGAACGTGAGCTCTGTCTTTCGGACAAGCCTATGGTGTTTCCAAGAGGCATCTGGCTCTGTAACGTGGACGTGCTCTACTCCATAAACTAGGAGCATTTTTGGGGCAGGTCACGCTACTCCTTTTTACACACACACACACGCACTGAATCCACTACATACACAAACTACATGTAGATGAATACAGTTGTGCTGAGCCCAGGGATTACTTTTAGATTTTGAAAAAGATTGGGGTCCGGATCAAAGGCTGGCAAGCACACAATCTGACAACGCTAGTCTCCGAGCCACAGTCCCGACACCACGCCCTTTTGCAAGAGGTCGGCTCGGGGTCAGATCAGCTGCAACCGGTAAGTGGTAAGTAAACAACTGAGGCCAGTCACATTTAGCTAAGCAGCCTATTAAGGCCCTGTTCCTGTGCTGACTGGGATTTCCAGTCAGCAATGCAGGCAGCCCAGGACTGGAGGCCCGATGGATGACGCAAGGGAATCCCCCCCACCCTGGGCTATAGCTACGGCTGACCTGGAGGGGTTGCACCTCCAGTATCACTGACAGGCAGCTGGGGCTTTTTACCCTTGACCCTCCCTCTCTCCATGTTCACATCGGCAGCCCCAACCTTGGCTGGTGGGCCTACTGATCTCTCCATGCAGGAAAGCCTCCCATTGGCCCTTGAGCCTGCCCACCATCCCTGATTGTGATTTCCCCCACCTTCAAAGCCCTGGGAGTTACCATTGACTAGAAACTGAACTGGACCAGCCGTATAAATACTGTGGCTATAAGAACAGGTCAGAGGCTAGGAATCCTGCAGCAAGTAACTCACCTCCTGATTCCTCAAAGCCTATCCATCTTCTACACGGCACAAATCAGGAGTGTGGTGGAATACTCTCCACTTGCCTGAATGAGTGAAACTCTAACAATAATCAAAAAGCTCGACATCATCCAGTCCACTTGACTGGCACCCCATCCACCCCCGTAAATGTTCTCTCCCTCCACTACTGATGCACAGTAGCGGCAGTGTGCGTACCATCTACAAGATGCACTGCAGCAACTCACCAAGGCTCCTTAGGCAGCACCTTCCAAATCCATGGCCACTACCATCTAGAAAGACAAGGGCAACAGACACATGGGAACACCACCACCTGGAAGTTCTCCTTCAAGCCACTCACCATCCTGACTTGGAAATATATCGGCCGTTCCTTCACTGTCGCTGGGTCAAAATCCTGGAACCCCCTCCCTAACAGCACTGTGGGTGTACCTACACCACATGGTTCAAGAAGGCAGCTCACCACCACCTTCTCAAGGGCAATTAGGGATGGGCAATAAAATGCTCACATCCCAGGAAAGGAAAACAGTTTTTTTTTAAATATAAGGAAGACACTGAGAAAAGATGGATACCAGCAGTCACCTGATGCCTGGTATTCTAAGTGATCACGTTTTCTGGAAAGTTCCTAACTCGAATGCACTGCAGACCTGCTCTTAGATGTTGCATGGAATTCCATACCTGGTTGGGGGGGTGGGGGGTGGAGGGGGTGTCAACCTTCATGTCAAACAGGAAATCTTGAAAGGAAGTACTGGACTCTTAATCCACTGGGCAGGATTTTGCCCTTGTCGGGGGTATTTGTAGGGGGCGGGCTGGTTGCGGTTGGGTAGTCGACCTCTGCCCCCGATGGGCACCGCACCGCGATTTCACGCTGGTGGGCAAATTAAAGCCCGCCCAGCGTGGAACACGAGCGGCAGCGCTCAGCAGTGCCTGTGCGGGCGGAGTGGGGGGGGGGGGGGGGGGGATGTGGGGTGGGGAGGGGGTGGGGGGCGGGCGGTGAGGAGGGCGAGCCGGCCGAGCACGAACTTCGCGCACGCGTACGAAAGGGCGCTTCAATCTCCCTGAGACACGGAGCTGCCTGTTTTTGGGGAAAAAAAAGGAAATAAAATTGTCATAAAACATGCCCCCTCGTTTGAATCCGCCGAGCTGGGACATGTTCTGAATTCAAAAGTAAAATTTTTATTTGATGTTTATTTGCTTCGGGAAACCTCACCCGCTCCCGGATGAGGTTTCCTAAAAAATGTCAAGGCAGCTTGGCCTTTTCACCTGTCCCGCCAGCCGTTAGCGTAAATTTGAATTTAATTAGCTTCTTAATGGCCTTAATAGGCCTTTTAATTGTCAGCGGACTTGCAGCCAACTCTGGCGCGCACCCACCGAGCGAAACGTTGCGAGACTTCGTGATGATGTCAGGACGCACGCCCGACATCATCGCGCGTCATTTTATGCTCGGGTGTGTCCGGAGGGGGCACGCCACACACCGAGCGCAACATTCTGCCCCCTGTAATCCCGGGAACGGCTACCCAGCCAGTGACACCCCACTAGACACTCGAAACCCCCTGCAGAGGCCGAAACCACCCCATAGCCTGTTGGTTTCTACTATCTCAAGATGTTTCCAAGGTGAAAGATCAAAAAAAAACTGTGAATTCTTGGTCTACACCAATGACTGCGAGACATTGAATATCTCCCTGGGATTATGCAAGCAGGAGGTTTAAGAACTGATTTTGCAAAGCCGGAAACAGAGATAAATCTTCAACGTTGTCTGGAAAGGAACTGCAGTAAGGAACCTCTTTCGCTGTCTAAAGCTAAGAGTGTCTTGACTGAAGTGTAAGCCCGAACTTCAATTCGACTCCAGGATTTTAAAGGAAACCAACTCACCTCAAACGGCCATAACATTCAACAGAGTGTGCCTCACGGACAAGCAAAAGGACTTAATCGTATATTCTTTTAACTTTTATTCGGAATCTAAATTGCTTACTTCTGATATCTACGTATGTGCCGTTGCATCTTTATTACTTTTTCTTGGGTTTAGTAACTAATAAACCCACTCTTCTTTTGATCCCAAGTAAACCTTTGTTGCAACTAACTGAGGTGGCTGAAATAATGGGGAGCCGGTTCAGTCCTCCTCAATAAGCCATAACATTACTCAAAACCCTTCATCATTTTGAAACTTGATTATATCAATTGAAGAGAGACAAAAGAAGAGCTCAAAGATTTCAGAAAGGAATATGTCCAGACATTGAACCTTTTTTTGAATACACAAAAGCATGGGGTCAATAGCACCAATGGTACGTTTACCATGGCAACATCTCGACCAATCAGAGTTGACTTGCCAACTAATCGGCTTCTCATGCAATATAAATTCTTGCTCCCTTTGAAATTTGGCATTCTTGCATCTGTCCTGATGAGTGCAAGATGAGAAGTTTTGACAGCCTGTCTCTTTTTTTCAGCAATTTCAGAATGGATGATAATGTAGAAGAGGGCAAGAGCCAGAAAAAAGCAAATGAGAAAAAGAGATTGAAAAGGGAGGGAATGAGAAAGAGAATAATAAAAAAAAGCCTCCAGCTTTGGGCTTCTGAAGAGATTTCTCACCTTTATGTAACTGTTGAGTTCAGGGATTCTCTTCTCTGCAATATCTTGCTTGTTGCCAATATAAACCTTCCCTAAAGTGAAAAAAGGGAGACCCTGTTACAACCGGAACAAAGAGGAATGGATTGCTCCGAGCGAGGACAGGAAATCTCTAGCCGCCACAGACTACCACTACTCATAAACTCCCGAGATATTCCTCTAGAATTTTTCAGCCGGTCTCTGGCCCCTGGAGGTGTTGGGGAACAGGCCAAGGAGCCAGGGCTCCAGGCAGATTTTGAGCTTCTCTCTCTGCCTATGTGACCACAGGCCGCCATGGTGGTTTTGTGCTGAGTCTGTCTCTCTCTTCTAAAGTTTAAAAAGTTGGATGGAGGTTGCCTCCAACTTTGAGGCCCCCTCTCTCAGTCCTGAGAAGGCAGCCTTCTGCATCTTCCATGCTAGAGGGCCACTCGCTTCAAGAGCCTTCCCCACCACCCTGAATCATGGCGGGCCCACCCTCGGGTCACTAATTGGCCAATCCAGGCAAAATCATTGCCAGGCGGCTGTTTTACTGGGTGGGGCTGTGACCCCCATTTGACCCTGATGTTGGGGTCCACACCCAAAGGGCAAAATCCTGCCCTCACTGCCTAGGCTCTGACGAGACGAAGTAGCCACTTCGAATGAGGTGCGGCTGGATTTGTTTTGGTGGTGGTGGTGGTGGGGGGGGGGGGGGGTGGCGGTGGTGTTGGGGCAAATACCAGTAACAATCAACAGAGAAAACTGAAGAGGAGAAAGTTAAAGAAAATCCAGGAATGTCAAGTAGAGCATCAGGCTATGACATTAACTGAAGGGTGGAGAATTAAATAATGCAATTTTTAATCATTTCATCTTCTATGACTCCTAAGTATACCTTTTCACTAGAAGGTGATAATTTGCAGGATAAGTATGACGAAATTAATAATCGGCTGAGTTAGTCATGCATGGCTGATAGCAGAATAGAGGCAGAATCTAAGGCAGCCTCCTCGGAATCAACACAAAGCCAATTGCTACCTTTCCTTCAATTATTAGGTCAAAGAATTGTCAGCAGTCATTAGCTTTCTACCTCCCTTAGCTTTCGGAAATATTTCCATGCCATATCTCTCAGAGCCGCTGAAGGTCCCATTACTTTCAGACAGAACATCTTAGCTCCTCCTCCTATCAGTCTTGCCAATGTCCTGATCTGTGGGTGTAGGATTTAGCCAGCTATTGGTTTGCACACTTTATGCTGCCACATTCTTGGCATATAGGAGCTCTGCCCTATTTTGCCAGATTTGTCATGCTTCCATCCACCTCTGTTATTCTGCTGTAACCATTTATTCTTCCTCAGGACCCATGTTTTGATTCTTTACTTGTCCCATTATCAACCATCTCTGGTCTTGCATCGCCAATCTTTTTGTCTTTTAATCAAGCCTGCCCTCCACTCCATCTACCGTTTTGGTTCTGTAACCTTTCCCTTTTTCTTCCTCACACCCCAACCATGCTTCCACAGCTTGTACCCAGCCCTCCCCACCCCCAACCCACACCCCCCCCCCCACCCCCCCACCCCTCACCCCACTGTTTAAAGGATCCAAGCCGGTTGGTGAAGCCAAAACCAAGACACAGAGCATTTCTTTTTTGAAAGAGTTTATTAGCTTGTTCAATCTCACAGTGCTCCTCCAACTCAACCCAGTGTCCCAGCAATCCCCTATTTATACATGTTCAAAGAAAAATAATACCCAACACCTGTTTCTCTTAACCCTAACAATGTAATTGACATTAACAAACCCTAACAATGTAATTTGACAAGACATTAACACCCCTTCCACACCCTAACTCCACTGTCTTATCACAGCTCTGTCCTTGCTTAAAGACGTTTAATCTCTAATATCTTCCGCATCTGGTTAAAGTTCATTGTCCTAAAACGTTAACTCTGTTTCTCTCCCCACAGATGTTGCTGGGCCTGCTGAGTGTTTTCCAGCACTTTCTGTTTTCACTGATCAGTAGTCCTGAACCTCACTGAGTGGAACAGTATGACAAGATCAGGCAACTTAGACTAGATCAGAGTCTTCTTTAAGTGACAAAGGCTTCACATCAGAAGTGCCAGTTCATAACTAGAACATAACATATTTGCGGGTATAGTTTGCAGATAATCCTAAGGTATGTTGTAAGTAGAGCATTCAGAGGAAAGGGGTAAAATTAGCCACAAGTTGAATTTAATCCAGCCAAGTGTAAAACAATGGTACTGCATAAACCAAATCTGGCTACAAAATGAAGGACACTTTGCAACACAGGCAGTCAACGTTTGGTAATGTGAGTGCACCATTGTTTGGCTTGTCCGGTTCAAGAATTTAGGGGCTTTTTCTAAAAATTGTAATAAATTGTTATTCCAGGAAAAATAGCGAGGTGCTGAGAAAGAGGGCTGGTGTAGAATTGTAAAGTCAACTTTACTTTTTTATGCGACCAGAAAAATGCCCACGAACATCTACATTTGGTTATAAAATCCCAACTGATTCCCTCCTATCCCCCAGGGAATGGAATCTACTGCGCCTTTCTGATCAGGGCTATGGGTGCCTCCAGTTATAGGAACAGGAAGAGGCTATTCAGGCCCTCAAGTCTGTTTCCTCATTCAATGGGATTGTGGCTGATCAGTATCTTGACTCCATCTTTCAGCCTTTGTTCTATAATCCTTAATACCCTCACCTTACAAAAATCTATCACATTACATTGTTGATTCTTCAAGTCGTTAGGTGATGGTGGTGGGCAATAAATACTGCCTTGTCAGTGTTGTCCACATGCCAAGAACAAAAGGGTCTTTCATTTTGGAAAAGGTTGGGGAGTAGAGTATCAACTTCCAAAATAATTCAATCTTTCCAGTAAAAGCTAAGGCCCTCCGGCAGAGAACGAGTGAAGACAGGACTTGCAATGAATATACTATTCTGAGGAAAATCTTAAAAATCCTAGAATCGCACACAGAATGAGGCCATTCAGCCCACTGTGCCTGTTCTAGCTCCTTGAAAGAGCTATCCAATCAGCCCCACCCCTGTGCAGTTTCTCCTCAGCCCTGCACAATGTTTTCCTTTGCAATTATTCAGCCAATTTCCTTTGGGAAGTTATTATCGAGTCTGCTCCCACCATCCTTTCAGGCAGCACATTCCAGACATGACAAACCATTTTTAGTCTAAGTCACAGTAACCAGTACAGGACCTGACACGACCTTTTGCAAAGGGCAGTGGGCTATTCATCCTGCCTGAAGCACATATTCTAGGCTGTTGTATTGACAATGACGTCTTTCAGATGAAATATTAAACAGGCCCCAATCAGCTTGTCATAAAACTTCTAAAGCTCTACCGAGAAGAAGGGCCAAGAAGTTCTCTTCAGTTCTTTGGCAATTAATCATCATCACTGAACCAGATTAGTAAATCATTTTTCTTATTGCTGTATGGAAATTGGTTGCCTATCTCACAACATTGGCAAGACTTCAGAAGTATGTCATAAACCATGAAAGAGCAAGAAGGTATTGCATTTGTAGCCCCTTTCACAACCTCCAACGCAGCCAAGGAGGTATTCCTTTGAAGTGTAGCCATTGTTGTAATGTAGGAAATGCAGCAAACAATTTGCGCACAGTAAGCTCCCGCAAACAGCCATATGAAAATGACCAGATGGTCTGTTTTTGTGATGTTGGTTGAGAGATAAATATTGGCCAGGACGCCGCTCCCTTTCACTTCTTCAAAGTAGTGCCATGCGATTTTTTACATCCACCTTAGAGGGCAGAAGGGGCCTTGGTTTTAATGTTTCATCCAAGGGATGGCGCCTCCAACAGTGCAGGACTCCCTCAGTACTGCACTGGAGTGTTGGCCTTGACTTTTGTGCTCATGGAGTGGGAAGGAGTGAAGTACATTGGAACATCCATGGAACATGGAATTTCACAGAATTTACAATTATTACAGCACAGAAGGAGGCCATTCAGGCTGTCATGTCTCCACCAGCTCTCCAAATGAGCAATTCACCTAGTGCCATTCCCCCACCTTCTCCCTGTAACCCTGCACATTCTCCCTCTTCAGGTAATAACCCAATTCCCTTTTGAATTCCTCAAGTGAACCTGTCTCCACCACACTCTCAGGCAGTGCATTTCACATCTTAACCACTCGCTACGTGAGAATATCTCTCCTCATGTCTCCATAATTGCTTCTTTTGCCAATCTCCATAACTCTGTGCCCTCTCGTTCTCACTCTTTCCAACAGTGGGTATGGTTTTGATCCACTCTGTCCAGGCCCCTCGTGATTTTGAATATCTCTATCAAATCTCCTCACAGCTTTCTCGTCTCCAAGGAAAACAGCCCCAATTTCTCCAATCGATCCACATGACTGAAGTTCTTCATCCCTGGAACCAGTCTTGCGAATCTTTCCTGCAGTTTCTCGAATGCCTTCACATCCTTCCCAACCTGTGGTGTCCAGAACTGGATGTGGTACTCCAGTTTAACAAGTTTAACTTGAAAGTAATTTCCTTGGACATTGAATTTACTCTGAGGGAAAATTAGGGGGAAATTGTTTAGGATGGGTGGGTGGGGGAGGAAGAATATGATCCAAACATGAAAATAATGAGAATGCTTGATAAGGCAAGCATGGAGAAGAATTCTGTACAGAGCCCCCCAAGGACTGATCCAACACTCCCCAACCCCAAGGCCCAACCCTCTCCGGCACCCCGACAAAATTCCATTCACTAATCTTATACACTCACCTAGTCAAAGACCTTTCAACCTGGCTGGACCTTTACCCTCACCTGGTTTACAGCAGCTGGTGCCATAAAAAAGGGGTCATGGTTTACTTACCTTCACCTCTACAGCCCTCGACACTAGGCCCGGAGTCGCGTTGCACTGCCCAGATCTCACCTGGCCTGAGTCGGAAGGTCGGGCGAGATAGGATCTGCTGGATTTTCAGGTAAGAACTTTTGAGCGGAGAGGCAACACGACCCAACTGCCACTCCTTCAGAAGTTGTGGCCCAGTAATAAACTGGGGAGGCCATCAAATTGAAGATTGATTCATTAGAATTTGTGGTTCTCCATTTTTGTATTAGACTGCCATCTAGTGTGCCTAACACTTCGAAAAGAATTAGATAACTGGATTTACAGGCAATGGAAGGACATGGGCTTAGGGCAAGGAAACATTTGCAGCGAATCAGACAAATACTGAGGCAGGGCCCTGGATGATGCAATATTGTGACACATTTGATCCCTATGTTCACACTCTCTCCATTGAAAAATGCGAAGTATAAAGACTGTCAAGGTTCTCAAGCTCACTTCATCTCAGGGTGACCTAATCTTATGGAATAAAATAAGGGACACTTCAACCGTGGGACCGGTGTGGAAGAGGGGAGTGGTGTGCTGGTGACTGCGAGAGCCTGTTTAGTGGGGGGGCTGTTGGTTGATATGAGAGCGGAGAGGGGAGGTGGTGGGGATTGGTGATCTTGAGACCATAAAACGGGTGGGAGGAGGGGGCTTATAATCAACTTACCTTGTTGAGTCACAACATTATCATCAGTTTCCTCGCTGGCTGACTCATTGACAGTCCCGTTTGACTCACTCAGACTCACAGTGGAGACTCCCAGGCTCAGTCTCCTACAGACTGTCCCAGAAAAATGGGGCAAAAAGTGTCCCTTAAGGGATACAAGATAAACAGTCAGAACACGGGACAACCTCTTAAAATACAGGGCGGTTGGTCACCTTGGATGTGGTATTTTTAAGGCCTACTGCCTGGGCAAAATGGGCGGGGTTACCAACTGCAAGTAAATGTATCCCTGGAGGTTTCCCCACTTGACTTGCCCCCATGCTCCAGCCATTAGTCGGCCAACACATCCATCCTAGTGACGCACGGCCTTCCTACACCAATTAGAAAGCAAAGAGACTCGTTGCCCAATCGGGTGATGCTTGACTGTCAGCCAAACAGCTTTTTCTTCCCCCATTTTCAATATTTCTGTATATCTGGTAAAAAGAAATGTTCAAAGAAAAATGACAAAAAAATGCAATCTTTTTAGAACGTCCCGATGATTTTTCTCCAGGGTTGCACCCACAGCAGTGTCCTGGAGATTGATCTTCAATTCCTGGAGACTCCAGGCCAATCCTGGAGGGTTGGCAACCCTACAAGTTAGTGTTGCAGAAGTGGCAGCGAATGATCTACCATTCCTTCTGTTGCTATGGCTATCATGGTCCCATCCACCAGGTGTACCAGGTGTACCCATCCACCAGGTGTACCAGGTGTACCCATCCACCAGGTGTACCAGGTAGCCACCTAAATCGGGTGTAAAGCCTGCGTGGCTTTCTCTGTGCAGGCTCCTCATCACGATCAGGTCAAGGCCCAGCCAAAGATGGGCCAAACACTAAGCTTGGCTTTATCTTTGTGGGGACATGAGGGCTCTAGATATCAGCCTTGGCCAACTGCCACTCTAGGTTCACCGCTCTTCTGCACCCCTTACCACCCTCCTGTACCTATCCACCCATAAATACCCAACTTCTTCCAGACTGGTAAACTAGGCTAGTTATCAGTATTGTGCAGGGGGAAACCCTGTAGCCAATGCAGGAATAATTCTGGAAAATTCTTCCCTAGTTTCCTAAGGAATTTAGACAACAGTGGTTGACCTACTAAGGTCTAGCTAACCCCTTACAGCCCCCGAACAGCAATCCATCCTCTCAGGAGCTTAACAAGTTCACTTCTAAAGGTCACCAGCCTTCTCAGCCCCTCCTTCCTTCTCACATGAAGGTTTCTTCCAACAAGTCATGAATCTGCGAAAAGAAGCTCTTCCTTGTTACTGAACTGCTTCACAAGCATGGTTCCTGGGCATACCATCTCTACTATTGCAGGTAACCTAACTCATCAGACCACATGCAGCTCCATCACAGGTTTCTCCCTGCACAATACTGATAACTAGCCTAGTTTACCAGTCTGGAAGAAGTTGGGTATTTATGGGTGGATAGGTTCAGGAGGGTGGTAAGGGGTGCGGAAGAGTGGTGGATCTAGAGTGGCTTAAAAAAGACTCAAAACTCTCACCTCTCCCAAGTAAATAACTTTTAATTATAGAATGAGATGAGAGTGCAGATTGGTTGGCAAGTGGACTCTGATTGGTGGAAACATTGCCATGGAGAATGCAGCGTGGAACAGTTAACTGCCTAGCTTTATTCAAATGCAAACCATGCAGGTTGATTCTGATTGGCCAAGGCATTGCCCTGGGAGATTATTATTATATTATTATTAATAATAATAACTGTTATTTTATTATTTTATTATGATGATTATTATTATACCACAATGATGATGATGATGATTATTATTATTATTAATAATCCCTGAAATCAACTTTCCCCCAACCTGTCCTCTGGCTGGTGGAAATTGGGTGGGGAAGCAATTAAAATGAGCTCAGGCTACAATACTTCCCCACCTCTGGGCTGCTGCCCTCCCACTGTCTCCCAATATTCACCCACTTTTCTGTTTGGGTGAGCAGGCCACCCGATTCAAACTGGCAGGATGCTCCAAGATGTGGCTCAGTGGGACATCTTCCCTCGGGATCGGCAAGATGTGGATTTAAGCCCATAGGCTGTACCTTGAACATGCAGTTTATGCTGACACTGCAGTGCAGCACTGAGGGTGCCATCATTACACTGCGACTTTAAAATCTAAGTCAGGTTTTAACTCTGTCTTAGTGAATGGGGAGGTAATGGTGTAGCGGTACCGTCATTGGACTGGAGACCCAGGGTAATGCTTTGGGGACCTGGGTTTGGATCCTGGCAGGGGGTGGAATTTGAGTTTTTAAAAAAGCTGTAATTAAAAGTCTAATGATGACCATGAAACTATTGTCAATTGTTATATAAACCCATCTGGTTCACTAATGTCCTTCAGGGAAGGAAATCTGCCTTCCTTACCTGGTCTGGCCTACATGTGACTCCCGACACACAGCAATGTGGTTGACCCTCAGTTAGGGATGGGCAATGAATGTTGGCCTAGTCAGTGATGCCCCACATCCCATGAATGAATAAAAACAGAAGGTTATCAAGCAAGTTAAAATCTCACTTCCTTCCAAGGCTCCTTTGCCTGTTCCACCGGACGGGAATAACTCCACAGCATTGGTCAGAAGCACAAAAAAAACAGGAAAACCTGGAAGTGACTGGTACGGGTCCAAACTGGAGTTCCATTTTAAGGTATATAAGACCGGTTCAGACCAGTAGCAGTCATTTCCAACTTTAACTGGTTTTCCCTTCTGGAACTCCAGCAACAGCAAAGGTTTGGCCTGGCCAACAATCCTTCCTCAACCAATGCCAAAATCAGAGTAAGTGATCATTCATCACCTTGGTCCTTGTGTGGATCATTCTGTGTGTAAAGTAGCTGTCATGCTCACCTACATACCAATGGCCGGTGATTTTAAAGTCATTTACTGTGTGTGAAAGGGTGTTAAGGTATTTCTAAAAGATGTGATAAGGCCTTACCTCTCCCCCAATACATTTCTATGGTGTAATTGTCCGGTTGTGATGATTGTGGAGGTGGTAGTTACGGTTTTATCTGATGTGTAATATACCTTTAAGAAGAATGTTATTAAGGTCACATGATCTTCGTATCCAATAGTAGAGTAGCGTGGGCTACCTCACTAGTTAGTAGTCAGTAGCATAGAGATAGAGTTTGAAGTGAAAGCACATGTTCAGTTGCTGCTGAGTAACTTTGTAAATAAAGTAAGAGTTTCCACCTGAGAAGTGTCTGCTGATCAACTCTATCAATAGTACCAACTTAGTCACCACTCGCACAAGCAGGTGACGAGAATCCACAGGATCCAACAAACTGGCGATGAGGATAAAACAAGTTTAGCAGCAGAAATCAAGAGATACGATATCAGCATTGTACCTCGCACAGTAACTGTAAGTAGAAACAAAAACAAAAATACCTGGAAAAACTCAGCAGGTCTGTCAGCATCTGCAGAGAAGAACACAGTTAACTAAGTAGAAGTTCCATTCAAATTGACGAAGTAACTCCCTCACAGAATGCTACAGTTCAAAAGAATTGATCCTTTCCATCCAGCCACAGACGACTGGTCTCTCACTACGTTGAACGTCTCACGTTCTTTTTCCGAGCGACCGAGGTTACAGGAGAGGAGGCGAGCAATCCTCTTAAGTACACGTGTGAATAAAACCTGTGGCTTGATTCGAAGTTCAATGGCCCCAGATTCGAAGAATTTTGATGAATTGGTGGACCTCGTGAAGGGTCATTTTCAACTAAAGCCCTCAGTAACGATGCAAAGTTCCATACTTCGCAAGAATGCAAACTCGATAAATGGAGCTCCATGGGAGGTAGTTGCATGCTACGTGGCAAGTTTGAAGCAATTAATGGAATATTGTGAGTTTGGTACTTCCCTAAACGACATGCTCAGAGCTCTTTTGGGTCATGAGGACTCGAAACGTCAGCTCTTTTCTTCTCCGCCGATGCTGCCAGACCTGCTGAGTTTTTCCAGGTAATTCTGTTTTTGTTTTGGATTTCCAGCATCCGCAGTTTTTTTGTTTTTAAGCTCAGAGCTCGTTTAGCATGTGGTGTGAATGAGGACACGATTCAGAAGCGATTATTCTCCGAAACAAATTTGGATTTCAGTAAAGCGTTAGAGATAACACTGGCCACGGAAAGCACAGTGAGAGATTCAAAAACAATACAGGGCGCGCAAAATGGTGCTATCCTCCACATCGGACAGGAAACCCCAGCCAAAGAGGGCGCAAAAATGCAAGACTCTGCGGAGAGGAATAGCCCCCGCTAGCAGGAAGATGAGAAAAAATAACTTAGAAGCAAAAACAAGAAATAATTTCAATAAAGGTAGAAACAATCAGTCTTTTAACAATTGGCAGTTTAAAAAAAATTGAATGTTTTTATTGTCGTAGAAATGAAACATAATGAGACAGTGCAAGGAAAGAGTCAAGCAGCCATTTAAACAGAAGAAAAAAGCCAGTGTGATTTCCAATGTAGAAAAGCGTGAAGCAACAAATTCAGATATTTACTCATTGTTTAATTTGAAGGCTGGAAAGACAGAACCAATATATGTAACAGCGAAAGTAAATGGCAGGCCTGTTAGAATGGGAGTAGACGCAAGAGCTAATTGGTGGACATGCCTTCAGATATCTGAATAATGGGGAACATCAATTAAATTGAGAAGAAACAGCTTCCCAATTAAAAACATACACGGGTGAAGACATTCAAGTCAAAGGCATAAGCAGAGTAACTGTCTATTACAGAAGCCAATTGGCAAAGCCAGCTTTGAAGGTGGCAGCAGGTGAGGGGCCAAGCCTCCTGGGACAAAACTGGCTAAAGGAGATTAAGTTAGAATGGGCTGAAATTTTCCAGTTGGAGCAAGTGGGATACCAGAGCTACTTGTAAAGTACTCCACAGTCTTCAAGGACGAACTTGGGAAGATCCAGGGGCTGCAGGCAAAAATTCATGAGGATCAAGAGGCAACCCCCCCCAATTCATGAAGGTGAGACCAATACCTTACACACTGCGAGAAAAGGTCCACACCAAACTGGACAGACTAGAAAAACTGAGCGTTATACAACCTGTGCAGTTCTCAGAATGGGCAGTGCCCATAGCCCCCACCTTTAAACCCGACCAAAGCATCCACATTTGTGGAGACTACAAATTGACAGTTCATAAAGCAGTCAAGCAAGACAGACACCCCATATCAAAAATTGAAGACCTGTATGCCAAGCTGGAACCACTGACATGAAGCTTGACATGAGTCATGCTTATCAACAATCAGAGGTAGATAATGCCTCCTGGGAATTTGTCACAATTAATATCCACAAAGCCTTGTACCAATATACACAACTGTCTTTTGGCATTGCCTCAGCTTGCGCCATCTTCCAGAGAACAATGGAAAGTTTACTGCAGGGACAGCCCCAGGTTGTAGTCTATTCAGATGATGTTTTGGTGACAGGATTCACTGAAAAAGCATTTGGCAAACTTAAAAGAAGTCTTAAAACATTTCTTGCAGGCTGGAGTGCGTTTAAAAAAAAAGCACATTCCAAGTGTGGGAGGTAGTCTATTTGGGCCACTGGGTAGATTCACAGGGCCTCCACCCAGCTGAGGTGAAAGAGAGGCACCTGTGCCAAAGAACACCTCCGAGCTCAAATCATTTCTAGGAATGATCAACTATTATGGGCAGTTCTTACACAATTTATCTACACTGTTGGCGCCCCTGCATTCTCTACTCGAAAAGAACCAACGTTGGTCTTGGGAGGCTCCCCAGAAAGAAACTTTCATAAAGGTCAAACAATTGCTGCACTCATTCAACCTATTGGTACATTATGACCAGAGAAAAGAATTGCTGCTGACATGTGACGCATTGCCCTATGGAATGGGAGCAGTGCTCTCTCATTGGATGGACGATGGCTACAGAACAGCCCATAGGATACATATCAGGAACGCTCACCACAGTGGAAAAGGGATACTTGTAGATAGTAAAAGGCCTGTGCATCATCTTTGGTGTCAAGAAATTTCATCAGTACATACATGGCCACCATTTTACTATTGTTTCAGACCACAAGCCATTGCTAGGATTGTTCAGCGAAGACAAGGCTATACCACCCATAGCCTCAGAAAGAATACAACGATGGGCTTTAATCCTGGCAGTATATGAGTAGACTTTTGTACATAGGCCTGGCAGTCAAATCGCAAATTCCGATGCACTTATCATTTGCCTTTACAAGAAAATGATGAAGAAGTCCCAGTTCCACAGGAACTTGTTTCATTGCTAAATTTCTTAGATTCCTTGCCAGTATGTGCTCGACAGATCAGAGGCTGGGAAAGTCGGGACCCAGTCCTGTTGCAAGTACGAGAACAATTGTTACATGGTTGGTGCCCGTATCTGACAAAATGAAACAGTACTTCAGCAGAAGACATGAAATAACCAGTCAAGATGGCATCATATTGTGGGGAGCTTGAGTGATAGTACCTCCAAAGGGAAGGGAGCCATTGTTAACTGAACTACACAGCACACATCCAGGAATATCCTGAATGTAGACCATAGCTTGCAACTACCGATGGTGGCCTGGAATGGAGGGTGAAATAGGGAGTTTAGACATAGACATAGAAAATAGGAGCAGGAGTAGGCCATTTGGCCCTTTGAGCCTGCTCTGCCATTCATCATGATCATGGTTGATCATCCAATCAATAGCCTGCTCCTGCTTTCTCCCCAAATCCTTTGATCCCTTTCACCCCAAGAGCTATATCTAACTCCTTCTTGAAAACATACAATGTTTTGATCTCAACTACTTTCTGTGGTAGCGAATTCCACAGGCTCACCACTCTCTGGGTGAAGAAATTTCTCCTCATCTCAGTCCTAAATGGTCTACCCCATATCCTCAGACTGTGACCCCTGGTTCTGGACTCCCCCACCATTGGGAACATCCTTCCTGCCTTTACCCTGTCTGGTCCTGTTAGAATTTTATAGGTTTCTATGAGATCCCCCCTCATTTTTCTGAACTCCAGCGAATATAATCCTAACCGACCCAATCTCTCCTCATATGTCAGTCCCGCCATCCCAGGAATCAGTCTGGTAAACCTTCGCTGCACTCCCTCTATAGCAAGAACATCCTTCCTCAGATAAGGAGACCAAAACTGCACACAATATTGCAGGTGTGGTCACACCAAGGCCCTGTATAACTGCAGCAAGACATCCCTGTTCCTGTACTCAAATCCTCTCGCTATGAAAGCCAACATACCATTTGCCTTCTTTACCGTCTGCTGCACCTGCATGCTTACCTTCAGCGATTGGTGTACGAGGCCTCATTGCACACTCCCCTCTATTAATTTATAGCCATTCAGATAATAATCTGCCTTCCTGTTTTTGCTACCAAAGTGGATAACCTCACATTTATCCACATTATACTGTATGTGCCATGCATTTGCCCACTCACTCAGCTTGTCCAAATCACACTGAAGCATCTCTGCATCCTCCTCACAGCTCTCCCTCCCACCCAGCTTTGTGTCATCTTTAGTGAAGAATTGTGTGTAACGTCAGCAACTGCCAAAGTTACATTTAACAGCTCTGTTACACCCTTGGGAGTGGCCAGGAAGACCATGGGTACATTTACACATTGACCATGTGGGACCTTTCATGGGAACATTTCTGCTCATTGTGGATGCCCACTCAAAATGGATGGATGTATATCAGGTGAAGTCACCAACATCTTCTGCTACAACTGAAAAGTTATGTCAGAGTTTTGCCATTAACGGACTACCAGAAGTAGTCGTTTCTGATATTGGCATGGTATTTACGAGCGCTGAGATTCAGCGGTTTATCAGAGTCAACGGTATCAATTGTATAAGAGCTTCACCGTACCACCCTTCCTCAAACGGACTGGCGGAAAGGGCGGTTCAAACATTCAAGACAGGCATGAGAAAGCTAACTGGACACGCCTTGGCAACCAAGCCAGTGCACTTTCTTATCCATTATAGGACTACCCCTCACACAACAGCAGGTGTCACAGCTGCGGAATTATTGATGAAATGCTGTCTCAGGATGAGATTGACCTTAATACTGCTGAGTCTAGGGGGGGAAGGTGGTTAGGAGTCAGGGATGTCAGAAAATTAGACATGACTGGTAAAGTCGTGAGAGGAAATTTACCTTCGAAGAAACGGTGTATGTGAAGAACTTTGGAGAAGGACCACAGCTGTTACCGGGTGAAATCACTGCAGTGACTGGACCTCGATCTTACCACATGGAGGTGGAAGGCCCAATCTTACAGACATGTGATCATCTAAGGAACAATGCACCAAGAAAAGATTCCGCCAGTGTTCACGACCAGGTCAGTGTTTCCTGCTAGGAGAACTCAAACCAGTACAGGCATATCTGATGTTGCGTCAAGAGTGGAGGATACAGATCTGCAGGAACCATACCGAATCACCTGATGTTCAGGCAACTCAGGAAAAGGAGGTTCCTGGCAAGGCATCGGGAGTTGTAGAGCTGAGATGCTCTACACGCATAAGGAAACCCGCAGAAAGACTGAATTTGTAAATTATTTATCAGTGTAAGTAGCCATTTTGAGGATATTGTAATTGTAAATATAAAATGTATTTCTGAGTGAAGGGGGAGGGATGTGATAATTGTGACTTTATCTGACATGTAATATATTTTAAAGAAGAATGTTATTAAGGAAGGTGGGGAGAAACAAGACTGTAAACCGTGACCTTTGGCTAAGCAAGGAGGATTGTCTCCACCCAATGGCTTCATGGCTGAGTGGATTCTGCCTGAGCATAATCACATGAACAAAACTATTATAAACACCTGGTAGCCATGCGTCATTCATTACTTCTGTAATCTCTGATCATGTGGCGTACACTCTCCAACTTGGACACCCTTTTGAATCAGCACTTTCTCATATCCAAAGCACAGCACAGGCAAATAGATCAATAGGAAGTCGGTAGCAAGTGCTTATATATTTATATAGTGGATTGGACTTTAGGGTAGGATTTATGAATGACTATCCTTTATCTATGGACCCTAGCTTTGGTCTTCCCCACAAGTGGAAACATCTTCTCTCTATCTCCCCACTTCATAGCCTCAAAGGCTTCTATCAAGTCACGCCTCAGCCTTATTTCCAGGGCAACTCCTGTTCGGGCTGTCCCAGTAGTTATAACCTCTCAGTTCTGGTATCATCCTTGTAAATCTTTGCACCTTCTCTGGTTCCTCCATATCATATATGGAGAGCAGAATGGGAATATCCCATTGACAGGAGTGGGGATGTTGCTGTAGTAAGAGGGTCTGGAACATTAAGAGTCAACCTAGGACTGAGTCCAGGACTGCCCAGTGGTGATGGAAGAAGTCACCTGACCCAGAGCTTAGGTTGGCAGTGTAGAGCTAGGTAGCAACATGTAAGGACTTGCCATGAAGCCCTCTCCATAACTGTACCCGCTACTGTAAATATGTACAGAGTTCAGTTCTGTTAATAAAGACTTCTTAGTAGCTTCTACCAGACTGCTGTGTGGTGTCTCAGCAGTAGTGTCTTCTTACCTGGTAGTGTGGGCAAGTCACAGGTGTAGGAGTTCTTGTAGTTCTCCAGACTGAATTTCTCCTGTAGTTTAACCTGAAGGTTATGAAACTGCCGATAGCGGCGAAATATGAAATACTTGCCACCACCTTTCTGCTTCACCTGAATTGTAAAGACCTGCAGGAAAGACAAAGTCAATCTTATTGAAAAGATCATGTTATCCCTATTGGAAACACACATCAAATACCAAACTCCTGGGCAGGAGCTTCCCAGGGCAAAATTATTTTCCTTTATTCTTTTGTGGGATGTGGGCATCACTGGCAAGGCCAGCATTTGTTGCCCATCCCTAATTATCTCCTTGAACTGAATGGCTTGCTAGGCCATTTCAGAGGGCAGTTAAGAGTCAACCACATTATGTAGACCAGACCAGGTAAGAATGGCAGATTTCCTTCCCCAAAGGAGCATTAGTGAACCAGATGGGTTTTTACAACAATTGACAATGGATTCTTGGTCACCATTACTGAGACTAGCTTTGTATTCCAGTTTTATTGATCGAATTTAAGTTCCACCAGCTGCCAAGGTGGGATTTGAACCTGTGTCCCCCAGTGCATTAGCCTGGGACTCTGGATTGTTAGCCCAGTGACATCAACACAATGCCACTGTCACCCTCAAAGTGTGTGAGGCATTCAGTTATTGGGACCAGCTTCAGCCTCTAGTCTGGGCTCAGATCGTTGACCTCAGCCAGGGTGGTACCAAGGGGCATTGCAATTGGCGTGAGCAGCCCTGGTCTCGGAGGAGACCCACCCTGTGCCTGGTTCTGTCTCGGAAACTCTGCTGGGAGGGGCACTTGTATGGGTGTAAGGAGAGGGCAAGGTCGGGTAGGTCGAAAAACTGGCTGCAAATTTGAGGATTGGTTGAAGTAGGGGGCACTGGAACAATTCTCCAGAGGAGAAAAAGGGAGGGAGGGACAAAGAGAATGAGAGGAGGAGGGAGGGGAGGGCAGGGCAGGAGCTGAAAGGGGAGGGATAAACAAGGAAGGTGGGGAACGAGAGGGGAGGAAAGGAGAGGCGAAGCTAAGCGAGGAGGTCAGCGGAGGGACAGAGAGGAGGGTTGGGGAGGGAGTGGAGAAGAGCAGGGGAGAGGGTCAGGAAGGCAGCGAAGGGGGTATCAGAGTGAGGGGGAGAGGAGAGGGGAGGGCAGGAAGGTGAGGGATTGGTGATGAGGAGGGGAGATGGAAAAAGAAGGGAGGAGAGGGGAGAGGGACGGGAGGAGGGGAATGTGAGGTGAGGAGATGTCACTTCACTGAAAGTCGAGCTGTTTTGACAAAGGAAGGCAGCTGCCAGTGGGAAAATGGGAGACCTGGCATTGGCTCTGCTCTTGGTAATGGCATCTTAATTCAGCTGATGCTTACTTATGAGGTGTGGCTCAATGGCCTGGAGTGTTCAAATTAATAATTAATATAACAACAGAAATCAGCTTTCATAAAGAATTCTATCTTGCTTTAAGAAAATAAACAAGATGAGACACTGAAGTAATGTGAACAGGCTGTGAGGTTGATGACGTCCAGCTAAACTCCCAGCAGGCTTCAGAGGAAAGTAGGCCTCACACCTGAGAGCAATGGAGAGAATAAAGAATAAAGTAGGTGACCACTGAAGAAGGCAGCTTTATTCAGTCTTGGGATCTGGGTATCACTGGCAAGGTTGATGTTTATTGTCCATCTTTATATTTGCCCCTTGGAGAGGTGGGTGGGTTTTCTTCATGAACTGCTACAGTCCATGTGGTGAAGATGTTCCCACAAAGCTGGCCAGTTAGGGCCATTTCAGAGGGCGGTTAAGGGTCAACCACATTGCTGTGGGTCTGGAGTCACGTGTAGGCCAGACCAGATAGGCCAGATTTCCTTCCCAAAAGAACGTGAGTAAACCAGATGGGTTTTTTTACAACAGTCTGACAGCTTTGTGATAACTCACACTGATCCCAGCTTTTTTATTTGCTGAGCTTATTTTAAAAGATGAATTCAAATTTGCAACCCGCTACGATAGGATTTTAACTCGTACACAATCAGATCATTGCTCTCTATGTGCCGCACATACTCATGACCGGGCCTAAGGCCGTCACTTTAGGACCCGAAAATTGCCCCAAGTCTACCTCAAATTACCCTGGAAGGTTGAAGTATCTCAAAAATTTGAGCCTCAGGTGAAGCCGGCCGTTTCACGCTGCTACTAAGCAGCGGCAACACCGAGTGGTATTTTCCATGAACAGAAAACGATGTCCTGCCTGCCACACAGGTGAGCAAAGTGGTATATGAATTTGTCAGCCGGCGCGATGCCAGACATGTAGGCCATACGCCTCAGCGATTGTTGGATTGTATCAAACAGCACGACCCTTTGGCTGTTCGCCACACTGACCAGACTCAACCAATCTATGCTTGCAAAACTCAGAATCTAATCTCCGATGTTTAGATGTGATTCCATGGTTGGACAGCACTTGCTGCACAATCCCGAGTGCGCCGCGAATTACACTAATAACCAATTTAGGGCTGTTGGTCGGATTCACAATGCGCAGCTCACACTTGCCAGAAGCTACATAGATTCATACGTAGAGGGACCTGTCCTCTGCAGGAAAAAGGAATAAGTCCAGACATTGCGCCTCTTTTGAATGCAGCAGGAGGGGACAATGGCTCCCTGGTGCATTCTCCATGGCAATGCCTCGACCAATCAGAGTCAACTTGCCAACCAATCAACGCCCTTTTCTCACACACTGTAAACTTTTGCTCCTTTTGATATTTGGTATTCTTGAGACTCTGTCAAGATGAGAAGCTTTGTCAGCATGTCTCTTTTTTCTCAGTAAGACTCAAGTTCTGTACTAGAGCGACTAACTCATATTCTCTGCATCATTGGGCCAGTAAAATCATTGCAACACTATTGTGGCCATCTTGCTCAGAATCACACAGGGCCGAATATTACAGCTCTCCTACTGGAAGGTTTGAAGGTGGAGAAGGCCTCGCAAAATGCAGCGCATAGATGTGGAATTTAAAATCAATTAACGCAATGTGGAATACAAAGACGATGACAACTATTATCAATTGCCATAAAAACCCATCTGGTTCACTAATGTCGTTCATGGAAAGAAATCTGCCATCCTTACCTGGTCTGGCCTACATGTAACTCCAGGCCCACAGCAATGTGACTGACTCTTAACTGCCCTCTGAAATGGCCCTGGCAAGCCACTCAGTTCAAGGGCAACTCGGGATGGGCAATGAATGCCGGCCTTGCCAGTGATGTCCATAGGAAAAAAAATGGTATCAAGGGATATGCGGATTGGGCAGGAAAGTGAAGTTGTGGAAGAAGATCAGCCATGATCTTACTGAGTGACGGAGCAGACATTAAGCCAAAGAAACAAGCAAAATACTGCAGACGCTGGAAATCCGAAATAAAAAAAAACCCAGAAAGAATGCTGGAAAAACGCAGCCGGTTTGGCAGCATCTATGGAGAGAGAAACAGAGTTAACGCTTTGAGTCCAGTATGACTGAAGAGTCATACTCAGCTCGAAACGTTGGGATGAGTCGGCCAGCAGCCAGAAGTGGGGTGGGCGGAAGAACGTAATTTGGTGTGAGGCCAAAAAAAACAGTTTCCCGACGTCCAGATAAACTGTGGGAATTCCGGCTCTCGGGACTTTAAAGGCGGGTTAAAGGCGGGTCGAGATTCCCGACAAACAATGCCAGGAAGCCCTTTCGCATGTTGCGCACGCTCATTAAAAGGCCAGCTCACCAGAATGAAGCCCCCAGCCAAGTTGGGGGGGTGGGGGAGGGGTGAATTAGAACATTCCCTTTTAGGAGTGTCTAGAAGTGGCGAGCTCCTGGAGAGCTTCACTTCTTCCACTTCTTCACTTTGTGGTCAGTTGACGCTGCTTTGGCCTTCTTGAGGGCCGCTCATTACTTCACCAATGTCAGAGGCTAATAGCACAAGCTGTGCCAGGGCTGGAAGTTGGGGAAGGTGGTTGGGGGCTGGGGGGGGTGTTGGAGAGCGCGGGTAGGGTGGAAGTGTGGAGCGGAGGCTGGATCTGGGAGGTGGGCTAAGAGGGGAGCGGTGAAAGGCAGTCCAAGTGCCCTTTAAGTATGGCGTCCGGACCTCCCCCATGAGGTAGCAGTGGGGAGGGAGGCTTATTGTCCACCCCCCACCACCACCAGATTCGCCGTGGTGCACAAGGATGAATAAGTCATGCACTGAACGGCTCAGGATTGCCTGCGTTCAGCCGTTCCACAACCCCACCAAACCGCACCCCCCCTACCCACCCACCCACACACACCTCCCCTCACCCGCAGCGGGAACCACTCCCATTTCCACACCGACCTTCGACTTCACAGCGGGAGTTAACTCTGTTTCTCTCTCTCTCTCCGCAGATCCTGCCAGACCTCCTGGGCAGAGTTTTACAGCAAGACCCGATCGGGCATAAAACCGGGCGAGAAGGTGCCGGGCGAGCGCCCGAGGTCAGCACACGCTCGCGCCATATTTCATTCGCCGGGTGCGCGCCCGCCGACAATTAAGAGGCCAAATAAGCCCATTGACGGCGCAATTGTCTCTGATTTCTCGGTGGCCCGACCAACCTCACAGTTGGTGAATCGGCCTTTGCATTTTTCATCGAAACTCGTCCCCGGGCGGGATGAGATTCCGGTGGTGCAATAAAATACAAATAAGTGTCCGCGGGTAGCATTTTTATCAGCTACGCTTTCAGGTGGCTGATTGTGATGCTTTTTTCCACCCCCCCCCCCGGCTTTTAAATCCTTTATTTTATCTTCCTTGGGCCTACAGTTCCCTAAGGCAGCTGTCTGCCTTCAGGGAGCTCTCTCGCAGCGCACACCCACGCCCATGGAGACGCCCATCGCCCGCCCTCTCCCCCCACAACACCACCCACCCCCCCCCACCCCCACCCCCCCACCCCCACCACCCCCACCATCCCCCCACCCCCACCACCCCCACCACCCCCCCACCCCCACCACCCCCCCCACACCCCCACCCCCACCACCCCCCCAGCCCCCCCCACCCCCCCCACCCCCACCACACCCCCACCCCCCCCACCCCCACCATCCCCCCACCCCCACCACCCCCCCCACACCCACCCCTCCTCTCCCCCGACACCCCCCCCCCACCCCCACCCCCCCACCCCCACCACCCCCCACCCCCACCACCCCCCCACCCCCCCCACACCCCCACCCCCACCACCCCCCCACCCCCCCCACCCCCACCATCCCCCCACCCCCACCCCCCCCCCACACCCACCCCTCCTCTCCCCCGACACCCCCCCCCACCCCCACCCCCCCACCCCCACCACCCCCCACCCCCACCACCCCCCCCACACCCCCACCCCCACCACCCCCCCCACACCCACCCCTCCTCTCCCCCGACACCCCCCCCCACCCCCACCCCCCCACCCCCACCACCCCCCACCCCCACCACCCCCCCAGCCCCCCCCACACCCCCACCCCCACCACCCCCCCCACCCCCCCCACCCCCACCATCCCCCCACCCCCACCCCCCCCCCCACACCCACCCCTCCTCTCCCCCGACACCCCCCCCCACCCCCACCCCCCCACCCCCACCACCCCCCCACCCCCACCACCCCCCCCACACCCCCACCCCCACCACCCCCCCCACACCCACCCCTCCTCTCCCCCGACACCCCCCCCACCCCCACCCCCCCACCCCCACCCCCCCCACCCCCACCACCCCCCCACCCCCCCACCCCCACCCCCACCACCCCCCCCACCCCCACCACCCCCCCCACCCCCCCCACCCCCACCATCCCCCCACCCCCACCACCCCCCCACCCCCACCACCCCCCCCCACCCCCACCATCCCCCCACCCCCACCACCCCCACCACCCCCACCACCCCCACCACCCCCCCACCCCCCGACCCCCACCACCCCCCCCACACCCCCCTCCCCCCCTACCCCCACCCCCCCCACCCCCCCCATCCCCCCACCCCCACCACCCCCCCACCCCCACCACCCCCCCCACCCCCACCATCCCCCCACCCCCACCACCCCCCCACACCCCCACCCCCACCACCCCCACCATCCCCCCACCCCCCACCACCCCCCCCACACCCACCCCTCCTCTCCCCCGACACCCCCCTCCCCCCCACCCCCCCACGCCACCCCCACCCCCCCCACCCCCCCACCCCCCCCACACCCCCACCCCCACCACCCCCCCCACACCCACCCCTCCTCTCCCCCGACACCCCCCTCCCCCCCACCCCCCCACGCCACCCCCCACCCCCCCCACCCCCCCACCCCCCCCCACACCCCCACCCCCCCCCACCCCCCCCACCCCCCCCCACCCCCACCACCCCCCCCACACCCCCACCCCCACCCCCGACACCCTCCTCCCCCCCCACCCCCACCACCCCCCCCAGCCCCCCCCACCCCCCCCCACCCCCCACCACCCCCCCCACACCCCCACCCCCACCACCCCCCCACCCCCCCCCACCCCCACCATCCCCCCACCCCCACCACCCCCCCCACCCCCACCACCCCCCCCACCCCCCACCACCCCCCCCACACCCACCCCTCCTCTCCCCCGACACCCCCCTCCCCCCCCACCCCCCCCACACCCCCACCCCCACCACCCCCACCACCCCCCCCACCCCCACCACCCCCCCCACACCCACCCCTCCTCTCCCCCGACACCCCCCTCCCCCCCCCACCCCCCCACGCCACCCCCACCCCCCCACCCCCCCCACACACCCCACCCGCCCCCACCCCCCCCACACACCCCACCCGCCCCCACCCCCCCCACACACCCCACCCGCCCCCACCCCCACCACCCCCGCAACACCCCGGCAGCCAGAGTGAAATCGGGGTCAGCTGCCGATCGGGCGTGCCCACCAAAGGTAAAATTCAGGCCTCTGAGTCTTTCCGGCACTTTCTGTTCAAATTTTCCATTAAACTGAGGCCCTGTTTTGGGTGGATGTCAAAGATCCCATGGCTCCAGTTGAGATGCGCAGCGGATTTCTCCAGCCCAACGTCCCTCCCCTTAGCCAACATCACCAGAAGATGGCCATTCGTACGAACATTAGAAATAAGAGCAGGAGTAGGCCATTCGGCCCCTCGAGCCTGCTCCGTCATTCAATAAGATCATGGCTGATCTGTTTGTGTTTCGAATTCCACGTTCCCACCTGTCTCCGATAACCTTTAATTCCCATGCCCAACAAGAATCTATCTACCTCTGCCTTAGAAATAGTCAATGACTCCACCTCCACCACCTTATGATGCAGAGTTCCAAAGTTGCACAACCCTCTGAGAGAAAAAATTTCTCCTCATCTCGGTCCTAAAAGGGCGACCCATAATTTTAAAACAGAGCCCCCTAGTTCTGGACTCACCCACAAGAGGAAACATCCTTTCCATGTCCACCTTGTCAAGGCTGGTCAGGATCTTATAAACTTCAATCAAATCACCCCTCACTCACAGAATCACAGAATCACACAGTGCAGAAGAGGCCCTTCGGCCCATCAAATCTGCACCCGACACATGAGAAAAACCTGACCTACCTACCTAACCCCATTTACCAGCACTTGGCCCATAGCCTTGAATGTTATGATGTGCCAAGTGCTCATCCAGGTACTTTTTAAAGGATGTGAGGCAACCCGCCTCCACCACCCTCCCAGGCAGCGCATTCCAGACCCTCACCACCCTCTGGGTAAAAAAGTTTTTCTACAGAACCTCCCCTAAACCTCCTGCCCCTCACCTTGAACTTATGTCCCCTCATGACTGACCCTTCAACTAAGGGGAACAGCTGCTCCCTATCCACCCTGTCCGTGCCCCTCATAACCTCGATCAGGTCGCCCCTCAGTCTTCTCTGCTCCAACGAAAACAACCCAAGTCTATCCAACCTCTCTTCATAACTTAAATGTTTCATCCCAGGCAACATCCTGGTGAATCTCCTCTGAACTCCAGTGCCAACAAGCCCAGCCTGCCCAACCTTTCCTCATACGTTCGATTTCTCATAATTCCAGGTTCATTCCAGGAACCAGTCTAGCCAAGCTCCTCTGACCCACCTTCCTTAAATTTGCAGTCAGCTCACTGCTGCTTGAGGGAGCTTGCTGTGCACACATTGGCTGCTGTATGCTCACACAAAATCACACACAGCACCACCCCCCACCTTGACCTTGCCCCTCAAAGAGTTAGAATACTCACAAAGTGGCTGTTGAACCCTTTGCTCTGCTCTGTATCGGCGATGTGGCCAGAGATAGGCACATCATCAGGAAGCTGATCGTAATCGCTGAAACGAGAAAGAGAGATCTTAAGCTTCTGCCTGATTATCCTGCTTGCAACCCTGCCCCTCTGACTCAGCCCCGGAATGCCCCAGCCAAACCCTCGGGGGCAGAAGCCGGTGAACCTGGCTTCGCCTGCTCCTTACCTCTCTTCCCTCAATTGTCGCTGCATCTCTGCTGCCGGCACTGCGCCAGGGAAAGCAGTGAGATAAACGAGCAAAATGATTTACAAGTGCCTTTTGTAAGGTTGAAACCAGATTTGAGGAAGTGTGACCAGAAGAGCAAGCTTCAGCAGAGCATTCCGCTTTTGGGGAGCTAGTTGGCTCTTCTATATATAAACGGTGACTAAGTACCGACACGAAGAAACAAATTCACTACTTTGTCAGCCGCAGCTGAGTCTGAAACCAGTTTTCCAATCAGAGGCCCTGTCACCTGACCTGTTTTGTTTTCCCCCCGGACTGGATATTCTGGTTTTTTTTTGAGATAGTTATCTATAAATTGGAGAAGTCTGTAAATTGCAGGGTGGAGTTTCTGCAGGTGCCTCTCGGTCAGGTATAATTGGAGCATCAGCTGCAGGGTGAAAGGACTTGTAATTCCTAGATAAAAGCAAAAAAATAAAAATTGCGGATGCTGGAAATCCAAAACAAACATAAAAATAACCTGGAAAAACTCAGCAGGTCTGGCAGCATCGGCAGAGAGGAACACAGTTAACGTTTCGAGTCCGTATGACTCCTCAACAGACCTGCCTGGCCTGGCAAAGAGCTCTCATTTCGCCGTCGAAAAAGTGCCTCCCGGTTGCTTCATCTTAAATCCAGGAGAACGAGGGCAAGCACAGTTTCTTGACCATTTATCCAAGACTCGTGCAAATTTTGGGAACCCCCCCCCCGCCACCCAATTTGGAAACCCCACTCCTATAGGGTTTGTTGCTTTTCAACAGCTGGAACTGAGCAAGCAGGGCATGGCGAATTGGAATCATCGGAGCGCAGAATGGCTACAGCACAGAGGGAGGACATTCAGCCCGTCCTGTCTGCGCTGGTTCCCTGCAAGAGCAATTTAGCCAGTCCCGCTCCCCCCGCCCCCACCCTCACCCCCACCGATCCCAAACCCCCACTCTTTACCTGTAGCACTGCAAGTCTTTTCTGAAAGTGGTCTAGCAAGTCATTCAGCCGTATCAAACCGTCATATCCGAGGTACAAAAAGGCAGCTCACCACCATCCTCTCAGGGCAACTAGGGGTGGGCAATAATTGCCAATCTTTCCAATGCCATCCACATCCCAAGAATGAATGAGCTGTGTTGTGAGTTGCCATGAAGCGTAGCCAATCCTCTCAAAGTTACCCAAGGGCATGGAACAACATCAAGGCCATTCAGCCCGTTAAGCCTGCTCCTTCCACAGTCTACGCAAGACTGTCTAACCATAGCCTCCCCAACCCAAATTTCATACTTACATGTGAATTCAGCAAATCTATTATTATTTCTGTGACACAAGATACCATTTTAAAACAGGTATTGATTTTAAAAAAGGTGATTGAATGATTTGCACTTACATAGGGCAATACAGTAAGGATGGTCTCATTCCCTTTAGATAATGATCCAATTCCCTTTTGAAAGCTATGATTGAACCTGCCTCCACCACACTCTCAGACATTCCAGATCCTAACCACTTGCTGTGTGTAAAAGCTTTTTCTCATTGTCGCCTTTGGTCATTTTGCCACTCATATTAAAATGGTGTCTTCCGGCTCTTGACTCTTCCACCAATGAAAACTGTTTCTCCCTATCTACTCCATCCAGTTCCCTCAGGATTTTGAACACCTCTATCAAATCTGCTTCTCTTCTCCAAGGAAAACCATCTCAGCTTCTCCAGTCTATCCACGTAACTGAAATCCATTGTTCCTGGAAACATTCTCATGAGCTTCTGCTGCAACCTTCTCATGACTTCACATCCTTCCCAAAGTGTGGTGCCCAATACACTGGACACAATATGCTGGTTGGGTGCTTTATGATGGTTTAATATAACTTCCCTGCTTTTGCACTCCATGCCTCTATTTATAAAGACCGAATGCCTTACCATTTTCTCAAACTGCTCTGCCAGTTCAACAACTTGTGCCAGGTCCCTCTGCTCCTGCAGAGAGAAAGACAGAGTTAACGTTTCGTTAACGAGTCCGTATGACTCTTCTCCAGAGTGAATAAGAGCCTCGAAATGTTAACTCTGTCTGTCCCTTCACGGATGCTGTCAGACCTGCTGAGTTTTTCCAGCATTTTTTGTTTCTGTTTCAGATTTCCAGCATCCGCAGTATTTTGCCTTTACCCTCTGCTCCTGCATCCTCTTTAAAATTGTATATCCTATTTTATATTGTCTCTTCTCTTTTTTTTCCTTATCAAAATGTAAAACTTCGCTCTCCTCTGCATTAAATTGCGTCTGCCACATGCCCACCCATTCCACCAGCCTGACCATGCCCTCTTCCAGTCTGTCACTACCCTCCTCATGGTTCACAATACATCCAAGCTCTGGGAGTTAGGCAATTGGGTTTCAGCCCCATTTGTGCTTCCTGCCATTCTCTCGCTCCACCACATCAACAATCCAATCGAGGGCGGATTGACCAACCAATGGGTTAAACCTTCCAGGATGAGGCTGGAGAGCTTCAGGAGGTTTGGGGTAACCCTGTTTATCACGAGTTTCCTTGGATCTTCTCCCTGTGATTTCTTCTTTCCTGGCTTGTGGGCGCCGCTGCTAAGGCTGGCATCATCCCTAGTTGCTGGTACGAGTCACATATAGACCAGACTGGCTTAAGAACAGAAGGTCTCAACCTCTATAAGGCAACCTTTTTGGGGTTCTTAACCCGAGTCTGACAACTTTATGACCACTTTTGATTGAAACCAGTCTTTTTTCTTTTGCCTCCCCAGATTCATCGAGACCCAAATTCAGATTCTGAAACTGATGCGATGGGGCTTGTGAACTCGCGTTCCCCAGGTTACTAGTCCAGTCACGGAACCGCTACGCTACTCTATCAACACCACAAAGGCAGAGTATTAAACATGCCTGTTTAAAATGGGCATTGAAGACTAGCCAGACTCTCACCTTTCAGGAAGATATCCCTTCACGTTTCCCTCTCCCTTTGTATTTTGGTGCCAGCCCTTTAGGGGGATTCTTTCCAAGCGTTTGTCTCTCACATGGTTTAATGGAAAAGGTGAAGAGGTAGGAACACCAGGCGCCAGCAGAAGCTTTCCGAATTCATTCCTGGGGCTATGGGCAAGGTCGCCAATTGTTGCAATCAAAGCAAAAAGCTGCAGATGCAGGAAACCCGAAATAAAAACAAAACGTGCTTGAAAAGCTCGGCAGGTCCGGCAGCATCTGTGGAGAGAGAGTTAGCGTTTCGAGTCCCATATGGCTCTTCTTCAGAAATGGCAATTATTGACCATCCTGAGCTGCCCTGAGAAGCAAGGTGATGCAGGGCTTTCTTTCTGAACTGCTGCAGGCTTTGTTCCAATCTACACTGTTGTTCAGGTGGGGATTCCAGGAGGGATTGGCGCAGCGACCAGATGTGGGGGGTGGTGGAGCCATGGTAAGTTGCCCTTGCCCACCTTGTGTTGGGGGTTAGAGAGGAGGGAGGTGCTTTCAAAGTAACCTTGGGGAGTTACTGCAGAGCATTCCAGACACAAGGGGTGATTACTGACTCCAGCAGATTTTTAAAAAAATTCCTCCAATGGGATGTGGGCATCGTTGGCAAGGCCAGCATTTGTTGCCCATCCCTAATTGCCCTTAAACTGAGTAGCTTGCTCGGCCATTTCAGAGGG
Source organism: Carcharodon carcharias (assembly GCF_017639515.1). Classification (NCBI taxonomy): domain Eukaryota; kingdom Metazoa; phylum Chordata; class Chondrichthyes; order Lamniformes; family Lamnidae; genus Carcharodon; species Carcharodon carcharias. The sequence continues at coordinate 3,856,622 of NC_054497.1, read as the reverse complement.
CAGTTCAGAGTCAACCACTATGGTAGGCCAGGCAGGGCAAGGATAGCTGATTTCCATCCCTATAGGGCATTCGTGAACTAGTTGGGTTTTTATGACACTTGATGATCATTGTCATGGTCACCATTACTGACACTAGCTTCATATTCCAGATTTATTAACTGAATTTGAATCCTACCAGCTGCCATGGTGGGATTTGAACTCACGTCCCCAGACCATTAGCCGGGGACTCCGGGTTGCTAGTCTAAGGACATTACCACTACAGAACCATCTCCCCAGCAGATGGGGAATTAGCGAGCAAGCTCTGGCCTGGATACAGTCACTCCGTAATTAAGCTGCCAACTGTGTTAGGCACAGCGAACTGGCTTTAATGGAGGGGAACTGCTTCCACACGCTCCAGTTGAACAAGGAAGGAAGATCTTGTCCACCTTTGGTATCTCTCCTCAACTTAGTTGTCCCTGTGGAGTGGGAGGGTCTTGCTTCCACTCCGGTTTGATGGGTTCTGAGGTGGCTGATAAGTCCAATGCACAGTCTGCAGACTCTACCACAGGCAGGGCAGGTGGTGCTTGGTGGGTTGGGTAGACGGGTTGTCTGGAAGTTTGCGTATCCTCTCCGAAGCCTCGATTTCACCTCTGCTCATTCCTGGCGAAGTCTCTCGAGGTGTTCGGTGCCTTCCCGAATGAGCCTTCTCCATTTTAGTCGGTCACAAACCAGGGTCTCCCATGATTTGACGGGGACATTTGACCTCCGCAGGGTTGCTTCGAGGACCCATTCCTAAAGTGTTTCCCCTCTCCTCCTGGGAGTCTCCTACCGTGCTCAAGCTCTGAATGGAGCAGTTGCTCCTGGAGTCTGGTGTCAGGTATATGAACGACATGTCCTGCCCAGAGGAGCTGGTTTTGATTGATCAGTGCCTCGATGCTGGGTAAGTTGACTCGGCAGAGGACACTGCTATTGGATGACCTTTCTTGCCACGGGATTTGGAGGAACTTGCAAAGGCACTGCTGGTGGGGCTTCTCCAGTTCTTTGAGGTGCCTGCTGTAGGTTGGGCATAAACTTTTGAATAGAGACCTGCAGTCAAACAGTACCATCTGTGCCACTGGAGTCTCCTAGAGCCACACCTGTTATACCTTTACCTCTTTGCAGTGTTAGCTGTAGTTCAGCTAATAGCACCATTGCCTCTGAGTCAGCGGTTCTGGGTCCAAGTTTCACTCCATGACTGAAGAACAGAATCCAGGTTGACATTCCAATGCAGTCGTGTGGGAGCCCTGCACTGCTGGAGGTCCCATCATTAGGATGAGACATTAAACTGAGGCCCTGTATGCTCTCTCGGGGGGGTGGGGTAAAAGAGGCCAGGGCACTACCCCGAAGAAGAGCAGCAAAGTTATCCTCGGTGTCCAAGTCAGTATCTATCTCTCAACCAGCATCACAAAAACAGATTGTCTGCTCATTGTCACAACGCTGTTTGGGGGAGCTTGCTTCGCACAAATTGGCTGCCGTGTTTCCAACATTACAACACTGAGCGCACTTCATTGGCATTGAGTGGTCACAATAGGTGCTATATAAATGAAAGTTTCTCTTTTCTTTCAGTGGTCACATTGTTATTCTCTACAATTGAATGTTGACACATTTTCAGTGGCCTACAAATACTACCTCCTTTCCCAACAACAGAGCTGCCCAGTTCATCACGGCGCTCGCCTCCCTGAAGTAAAAAGGGATGACTCTTGGCACCCATTGTGTCCCCACAAAAGGTTTTCTTCCTGACTAGAACCAAATAGAAATGTGGGAACCGTACTGAGACGTGGGGATGGATTTTTCACTGAGCGGCCGGGCTCAGGTCCGAGCTGGTCAAGTGTAAAATGACGCACAATGATGTCAGACGAGTGTCCCGACGTCATCGCGCACTCGAGCGATATTTTGGTCAGTCGGCAATTAACAGACCCATTCAGGCCACTAAAGTGTTAATTGAACTCAATTTTTCGCTGCCCATCCAACCTTGCGGTTCAAACAGAAACCCATTAAGCTTTTCACAGTGTCTCACGGACAAAGAACAGCTGCTGTTTGAGACCGGGAGACAAAGAAGCCACTCTTGTGGGGAAGGAGGTAGACTATTCTGTGCTACCAACCAAGCAGGATGCTGGTGAGAGTTTGGTTTCTGTTCAAAAGAAATGGCACAAAACAGGGGGGGGGATCTTGCAGGTTTAAAGAATGGAGAGTCACTAAGGTGTGCTCTGCTGGTGGTAATTGTTTCTGGGAAAACTCGGGCTGAGTGGAATAGTTGCTGAAGGACACCAGAAGACTTGACCTGTTGTGGTGGGGAGCAGTGAACCTGTTGAACAGCTGGGACTGACTGTGGGACTCTTCCTGTAATGTTACATATCTACCTGAAGCACAGTGTACAGAGAAAGGGCTCATTAAGACGTTTTCTGGCTTTGTTAATGCAAAACTTACCTTTCTCGTTAGTTTGACCTATCAGTTGCCTGTTAATTAATGTTTGATTTTTGTTGATTTTAGCTTCTTTGTTGCAGCAAATATCTTAAAATGTGAAATTTGATCCTTCCGTTTTTTTCCATCAGTTGCTGGGAAATTGATCTCTTTTTAAAAGTTATCAGTCGCTGTGGGGATTGTAACAAAATGCTAAGGAGAAGGAAAAAGTCACTTTAAAGGAAAATTATGTATTTCAAGGGTAATTAGGAACTTTACAAATGCCAAATTCTGCTCTGAAACACCAGCCTACGAATAAACACCATAAAAACATAGAGCTTCTGCTTAGCATCGTTTCCAGTTCCCAATTTGATATTTCTTTACATTGGATATTATGGCACAGAAACACGCCATTCGGACAAACCAGTCCAAGCTGGTATTTATGCTCCACTTGAGCCTCCTCCCATCTTTCTCCATCTAAATCTATCATCGTGACCCTCTATTCCCCTCTGCCCCACATGCTTGTCTAGTTTCCCCTTAAATGTATCTATACTATTCGCTTCAACCGGTAGTAGTGAGTTCCACATTCTCATCACTCTTTGGTTAAAGCACTTTCCACAGAATTCTCAATTGGGTTTCTTGCTGATGATCTTATATCGACAGCCTCTGGTTATGTTTTCTCCCACAAGAGGAAACATTGTCTCTGTATCCTCATAATCAAAACCTTTCATCATTTAAAAGGCCTCTATTAGGTCACCCCTCAGTCTCCCTTTTTTCAAGAAAAACGAGACCCAGCCTGTCAATCCCTTCCTGACATGTAAACCCACACATTTCTGGGATCCTTGTGAATATTCTCTGCAGTCTCTCCAGTGATTCGAAATTCTTTTTTATAACAGGAGCAGCACATGGTATTGTAAGTGTGCTCGAACCAATGTTCAGTGCAAGTTTAGCGTAAGATCATTGCTTTGCAATTGTATCCTTCCAGAATAGAAAAGAAAGCTAGTGTTTTTTTTATTCTCTTGCATAACTGTTGCACAATTTTGTCATATAGTTTTGAGAAAAAAAATTCCAGGAAGAGACTAAATTATGATCAGTCCAAGCAAAAATATTTTTATTACACGGGCTATTAATCTAAATTACTGGATAACAAATAACTTTACAGGGTGGCACTGCCCCTTTAAACAATGACTTTAATTGGGCCGGAACTGCTTTCAGGACTTTGTCCATGGGGATTCTCCCACCAGTCAGTGGGAGAGGTATGGAAACACTCGGAAAATGGAGCGGCCGGTGTTTCTGCTGCTCGCCGGCCGGTGTCAGTGTAACCATAATCGCTGCAGAGGTTGTCCCCTCAAGCACGCACCGAGACTGATGGCAGACGATAGCTTAATGACCCACTCGTGGTGACCAGTGCTGGGTAAACAGCCCTGGGGGCAGAAAGCGGCATCATTCAAAGCTTCTGGGCACTTGTCAATCAGTCACAGGATGTGGGCACAGCTGCCAAGGCCAGCATTTATTGCCCATCCCTAGTTGCCCTTGGAAAGGTGGTGGTGAGCTGCCTCCTTGACAACTGAGTGGCCTCGTGGCCGTTTAAAGGGCAAACCTCATCGCTGTGCGTCTGGAGTCACAAAACGGTCAGACTGCCTAAGGAGGGTGGATTTCATTCCCTGAAGGACCTCATTGAAGCAAACAATCCCAGGGTTAAAT